>NC_084650.1:2119279-2394279 GCF_019802595.1 Syngnathoides biaculeatus
TTGTAACATGGCCAGCACCAAAGAGCTGTCCAAAGACACCAGAGACAAAATTGTACAACTCCACATGACTGGAAAAGGCTTGGGAGAAATTGCAGCTTGGTGAAAAATGGTCCACTGGTGGATCAATCATTACAAAATGGAAGAAGCTAAACATGATGGTCAGTCTCAATTGGAGTGGAGCACCATGCAAGACATCACCTCCTTAGAAAGGTGAGAAATCCGCCCAGGACTACACGACAGGACTTGGTCAATGACCTGAAAAGAGCTGGGACCATATTTCCAAGGTGACTCTTGGTAATACCCTAAGACATCATGGTTTGTAATCATGCATGGCACGGAAGGTTACCCTTGTTAAACCAGCACATGTCAAGGTCCATCTTTAGTTTGCCAATGACCATTTGGATGATACAGAGGAGTCATAGGAAAAGGTTTTGTGGTCAGATGAGATTAAAATGGAACTTTTTGGTATAATTCCACTAACCTTATTTGGAGGAAGACAAATGATGAGTTCCGTTCCAAGAACACCATCCCTACTGTGAAGCATGGGGGTGGTAGCATCATGCTTTGGGGATGTTTTTCTGCACATGGGACAGGACGACTGCACTATATGAAGGAGAGGATGACCGCGGCCATGTACTGTGAGATTTTGGGGAACATCCTTATTTCCTCAGTCAGAACATTGAAGATGGGTCGTGGCTGGGTCTTTCAACATGACAATGATTTGAAGCACACAGCCAGGAAAAACAAGGAGTGGCTCCGTAAGAAGCATGTCAAGGTTCTGGCGTGGCCTAGCCAGTCTCCAGCCCAGAAACCTGTCAGATCTAGAGAAGATCTTTGTGGAAGAGTGGGCCAAAATCCCTCCCGCAGTGTGTGCATATCTGGTGAACAACTACGGGAAACGTTTGACCTCTGTAATTGCAAACAAAGGCAACTGTACCAAATATTAACATTGGTTTTCTCAGGTGTTCAAATGCTTATTTGCACGTGTATCACACAAATAAAATTGTTAAAAAAGCATACATTGTGATGTCTGGATTTTTCTTTTGAGATTATCTCTCTCACAGTGGACAAGCACCTACGATGAACCCCTCCATGATTTCTAAGTGGGAGAACTTCCAAAATGTAAATCCTTTAGGGAAATAAATGCTCCCCAACCTAAAGTCACACAAAAATCCCAGTGCCAATAGAGATGCATTAAAATGCAATAAAATGATCCATCATCCACTTTATATTCCCTTGGTCCCATTATGCTGGTGAGTGTGCCGTAGTATATCCTAACTGACTGTAGGCCAAAAAAAAGACAATTTAACACAACATTCTGAAAGAAAATTGTTTTGCTGTACTTATATAACTGTACAATGAGAATATAGATTCAGTAATTATGTTGTTTATCTAAGAGACTGCAATAGGTTTTGTTGTGGAGTTGTGCCTCCTGACAATTGTCACGGACGAGACTCGGGGGTGGACCCAAATGCACGACTCAGGTGAGAGGTAAGCAGTGCGGAAAAAGCCTTTATTCGTTCCAATGTCGGTTACCAGGGAGTCAGTCCAAACAAGCAGCAAGATCAGTAACGGCAGGCTTACGGGGTAGGTCGGGAGACAGGCGTTGGTCGGTACACGGGAGGTAGACGTCAGGAGTACGGTAGTGCGGGAACGAGGCAACGATCTAGCAGAGTCTCTGTCGTCCCCCGGGTCCTATATGTACTGGGTCTAATCGGAGGTCATGAGGCGCAGGTGTGACCCTTCCGATTAGATGGCCACGCCCAGCCCTGGCTGGAATCCAGGATCATGACAGTACCCCCCCCCCCCCCTCAACGGCCGGCTCTGGACGGCCCAGGCGCATCAGGGTGAGCCGCGTGAAAGTCCCTGATGAGGGAGCGGTCCACGATGAAGCGGGAGGGGATCCAAGAGCGCTCCTCCGGGCCATATCCCTCCCAGTCCACCAGGTACTGGACCCCCCTCCCTCTGCGGCGGTACACCAACCCACAGTCGACCATGCGGGGGGGACTTGAGCGGAGGAGCTAGCGACGACGTGCGAAGTCTGCTGACGTGGAACGTAGGGTGCACCCTCATCGACCCTGGCAGTTTCAACGAGACGGCGACCGGGTTAATAACCTTGGAAACAGGGAACGGGCCAACGAACCTGGGAGCAAGTTTGCGGGATTCTGTCCGCAGCGGGAGATCTTTGGTGGAGAGCCACACTCGCTGTCCCACTCTGAGCTCTGGTGCGGCCCTCCTCTTGCGGTCTGCTGCGGCCTTGTAGGCGCTGCTCATGCGCAGCAGTGTCCTCCGAGCTGCTTCCCAGGTCCGTTTGCAGCGTCGCACCACGGCCAGGGCCGACGGAACTGTGGATTCTGTGACCAGTGGAGGAAAGGGTAGCCATACCTGTTGAAGCGGAGGGTAGGGAATTGTGGGCATACTCCACCCACTTGATGTGCTGGCTCCACGTGCTCTGGTCCCTGGATACCAGACATCGAAGACCGGTCTCTAATTCCTGGTTAATCCTCTCAGTCTGGCCATTAGACTCTGGGTGATGACCCGATGTCAGACTTGCTGAAGCGCCGATGAGGTTGCAGAACTCCTTCCAGAAACGGGCGCTGAATTGCGGACCCCTGTCCGAAACGATGTCCTGGGGTAGACCGTGGTAACGGACGACCTCGTCTAATACCAACTGGGCTGTCTGCTTGGCCGACGGGATCTTCGGGAGCGGCACGAAGTGGACCATCTTGGAGAAACGGTCCACTATGGACAGCACCACTGTGTTCCCTTGTGAAGGCGGCAGGCCGGTAACGAAGTCCATCGCGATGTGTGACCACGGACGAAAGGGGATGGACAGGGGTTGCAACTCACCAACGGGCCGGAGGCGGGAAGTTTTATTGGCAGCACACACCGGGCAGGCGTTGACGAACTCCCTTACATCCTTGCTGAGGTTAGGCCACCAGAACCTTTGTTCGACCACTGACCGTGTCTTCGCCATACCCGGGTGGCAGACCGTCTTGTTGGTATGGGCCCAGTTGATGACGTCTCCCCGCAGAGATGGGATGACGAAAAGACGGCCCGACGGACAATCCGGGGGTGGCGGTGTCTCTTCCAGGGCCTCCTTCACCCGCGACTCGATCGACCAGGTGAACCTGGACACGAAGCACCCCGCTGGCAGGATAGTAGCGGCGTCTGAATCAGTGCGCCCTCCCTCGTGGATCCGCGAGAGTGCATCCGGCTTGCCGTTTTTGGAGCCTGGGCGGTAAAACACCTTAAAGTGGAAGCGGGTGAAAAATAGAGCCCACCTGGCCTGACGGTCGTTCAACCTCTTCGCGGACTTCAGGTATTCAAGGTTCTTATGGTCCGTGAAGACAACGAACGGTACTTGCGAGCCCTCCAGCCAGTGCCGCCACTCCTCCAACGCGCTCTTGACCGCCAGCAGTTCCTTATCTCCCACGTCATAGTTCCTCTCTGCCGGGGTCAACTTTCTAGACAGGAACGCACACGGGTGAATCCTTCCATCCCTGGGACTCCTCTGCGACAAGACTGCTCCGATTCCTGAATTCGATGCATCCACCTCCACCACAAACTGGTTATCGGGATCCGGAATAATGAGAACGGGCGCAGTAGTGAAACTTGCCTTGAGCCTGCCGAAGGCCTCCTGGCAGGTCCCGGACCAGTCGAAGGTGGTATTTGGCGAAGTGAGCGAATGCAGAGGAGCGGCCACGGAACTGAAGTTCCTTATGAATTTCCTATAGAAATTGGCAAATCCCAAGAACCTCTGCACGTCCCCCCTGTTGGTGGGGGTAGGCCACCGCAGCACCGCGTTGACCTTCCCGGGATCCATCCATATCTCTCCCTCAGCCAGGACGAAGCCCAGGAAGGACACGGATGCCTGATGGAACTCACACTTATCCATATTCACGTATAATTGGTGCTGCTGCAGACGTCGGAGCACCTCTCGGACTTGTTGAATGTGAGAGGTCAGGTCTGCTGAAAAGATGAGAATGTCATCCAGGTAAACAAAGACAGATCTGTTCAGGAACTCCCGGAGCACGTCGTTAATGAAGTTCTGAAAGACGGCCGGAGCGTTTGTCAGTCCAAAGGGCATCACAAGATACTCATAGTGCCCTGTGGGGGTGTTGAACGCTGTTTTCCACTCATCCCCTTCCCGAATCCGCACCAAATGGTAAGCGCTGTGCAAGTCGAGCTTGGTGAAGATCCGGGCTCCCTGGAGGAGTTCGAATGCTGTAGAGATAAGCGGCAAAGGGTACCTGTTCTTGACTGTGATGTCGTTCAGTCCTCGGTAGTCGATGCAGGGTCGCAGCGTGGAGTCCTTCTTCTTGACAAAAAAAAAAACCCTGCACCGGGTGGTGAAGATGAGGGGCGAATGAGTCCGGCTGCCAGCGAGTCCTCGATGTAGTCCCTCATGGCTTGATGCTCTGGTCCCGTTAAAGAGAACAGTTTCCCTCTGGTAGGAAAGGTGCCTGGCAGGAGTTCAATTGCGCAGTCGTATGACCGATGTGGCGGTAGAGATTTTGCCTTAGATTCAGAGAAGACCTCCCGTAGGTCATGATAGCAGGAGGGCACTGCGGTCAGGTCCAGGGCGGTACCAGGTTCTGTTAGCCGAACCGGCGCGACTTGAATACCCCTGTCTCTCCGGACAGCGAAACAACAACTGAGACAGTCCTCACCCCAAGTCTTGATCTGACCCGTGGTCCAATCTATGTGCGGATTATGTTCTTTGAGCCACGGACTGCCCAAGATGATGTCGCTACTACGTGCGTCGAAGACATGAAAGCTAACTCGCTCCGAGTGAGTGTCCGGAAAGCTCATACGTAGCGTCTGAGTACGATGTGTAACCAGACAAAGGAACTTGCCGTTGGCAGCATAGGCGTGACGAAACCGTTGCGTGGGGAAGGTTGCCGCCCCCAGCTCCTCGACCACGCGGGGATTTATCAGGTTTGCTTCCGACCCAGAATCTATGAAAGCCGTCACAGAGCATGAACGGTAGTCCGTTCCCAAGGTGAGGTGAAGAAGGGACCTCCCTGACCCCGTCGCGGTGTACCGCACACTCACCGGAGTAGCGATCCTGATGTCAGAATGCCCCGGTCGAGTCGGGCAACGGGCGATCAAGTGTCCCAAACGCCCGCAGTAAAAACAGCGTCCCTCTCGTCGCCGACGTAAGCGCTCCTCCGCTGAGCTGCCAAGCCCCTCCACTTGCATGGCTTCCGGTGAAGCTGACAACACGGGTGGCCGGGAAGCGGAAACAACCGGACTGCGACTCTCCCTCTCCTCCTCCCTCAGGCCCTCCATCTGTCTCTGCACGGTGAGGCGCTGGTCCACCTTGAGGGCCAATGCGATGAGGGAGTTAAGCGAAGGCGGAAGATCCATGGCCACGAGGTGACCACGGATCTGTGGGGACAGTCCCTCGTAAAACGCGTCATGGAGGGCTTCCTCATTCCAGCGGCTCTCGGCAGCCCGAATCCGGAACTCGATGGCGTAGTCGGACACGCGGCGACGCCCCTGGCGAATTGTCATGAGTGAGGACGCCGCCTGGCGTTCCGGAGCCGCATACTGGAACACCTGGGTGAGCGCGCAGACGAAGCTCGCCCATGAGCGGCAGGTCTCCGAGTTAGGGCTCCACTCGGCGGTGGCCCATGCCTCCGCCCTCCCTGTCATGTGGGAAATGACGAAGGCGATCCGGGAGCGGTCCGTGGGAAAAGCGGAAGCTTGCAGCTCAAAGTGGAGATCGCACTGCGCCAGGAAGGGCTTGACGTTACCGGAGTCGCCTGAGAAGCGCTCTGGTCGAGAGAGCGGAGTGATCGTGGCACGGGGAGGCACAGGAGCGGCCGCGCTAGCTTGGGAGGCTAGCCACGGTTGCAGCTGGGTGCAGAGCTCCTGGATCTGGTGAGTCATACCCTGGAGAGCAGCCTCTTGCTCACCCAGGCGTTTGCCCTGCACTTGCAGCGCACGGCGAATGGCTTCAGAGTCGGCTGGGTCCATGTTCTTGGCTAGATCGTTCTGTCACGGACGGGACTCGGGGGTGGACCCAAATGCACGACTCAGGTGAGAGGTAAGCAGTGCGGAATAAGCCTTTATTCGTTCCAATGTCGGTTACCTGGGAGTCAGTCCAAACAAGAAGCAAGATCAGTAACGGCAGGCTTACGGGGTAGGTCGGGAGACAGGCGTTGGTCGGTACACGGGAGGTAGACGTCAGGAGTACGGTAGTGCGGGAATGAGGCATGAGAGGCAACGATCTAGCAGAGTCTCTGTCGTTCCCCGGGTCCTATATGTACTGGGTCTAATCGGAGGTCATGAGGCGCAGGTGTGACCCTTCCGATTAGACGGCCACGCCCAGCCCTGGCTGGAATCCAGGATCATGACAACAATCAAATTACATATATACAGTCCTTGCAATATTGTTCCTTGTATACACTTAATTGTATTATTTTTTTTTCTCGTGTAAAACTTTGTAATCTACAAGTTGATTATTCCAGTCTTTTATTGCCTCTCAAAGGCAGAATTTTGTGTTGCTGCCAACAGGCTTCTCTTCAGATATATGGTCGCTTCGGTTCATCAAGTCCATGACCCATTCACTTTAACCATCACCAGTAGCATTAGTCAGACTCCACATTTCCCAAACTTTCTCAAAACACGCACAAGTCGAGGTTTTGGTATACATACCACATGCATTTACTGTATCCACTGTACTCCTCATTTCATTGTGATTGCAAAGATTGTGTGGGTTTAGAACTCCCACTGGAGAAAAATGTATGAGTGACAGATGCTCATGCAAAGTTGTAAGTCATAAATCTTCAGTTTTGCTGCAGTAATAGTGTGCATGTCTCATGATCTGAAGACGAGCAGGAAACGCCCCCTTTCAAATGTTGAAACTTATGAAGATCTATGGTAGTTGAAAATGTAATGCTATGACTAAATGTTCCCCATGTCTGACAGAGGTATTCATTTCACAAAATGTTGATAAGTGTTGCTGCACTCATGTGGAAAAGAATGTGTTCAAATTCTATAACAAATAAACACCTTTCCTTCATTCATACAGACATCCTTTTTCCAAGCTGCTTATCCTCACAGGGGTCTTGGGAGTGCTGGAACCTATCCAGTATAATTTAAATTTTATTTATCCCTTAAAGTCACCCAAAATATGGGACACGAAGTTACAGGTATTATGCCTTCTTATTGTGTGTTTCCCTTGCCAGTTTTCATCCAAGGCCCAAGATTGACCCTCAAATCACACAACAGGCCTGTCAACAGACACACATTTTGCAGGGCACACTTAATCAAGACATTTGCCAAGTTAAAAGCAGTTTGAGCCTTCATCTTGTAAGCAGGAGAGAGCAATTGTGGCACATTTTCGTATTATGTAACCAGCTGTCAGCAATCATTTGCAATGCTTTTGAACCTCTTTACTTAGAACCTGGGCCAAGTGCTTGTTCATATTACAAGAAATGCGATCTCGATCAATTTTTACAAAATGTCACCAAGCGTCTGATGTTTTTTTTTTTTTTGCTAACAGTGATGTTTCAGGGGATAGAGACGTTGTGTTGGTTTATGCAAAAGACTAAATTGTCCCTCTGCATGCAAACTTAACCACACTCAGGAAAAGCAAATGTGTCCCAGCACAAGGCTAGAATTTCCATCTGAAACAGATGCAAGTATAATCATTGGTAGCCTGTTTTGGGGCATATTGCATAAGACTTGAAGTCCAAAACAAACTCTTTCCTTTGCGGCCTGATTGTGTACAAACTTCAATCGAGCGTTTGTTTCTTACAATAGTCATCCACGTTGACCCAAATTATATAACTTATCCTGGAAAGACCTAAATGTTGGATAACACAAATATGTTATCATGCATTTAAATTGTGGAAACTGGAAGATGAGAAGCATCTAATCAAAGAAGGAATTACAAAGTATTTTTCATGCAGTGTATGAAATCAATATTAAAATGCAGGCAAGGCTCCGCGCTAGTACACCATCCCTCGGCTGAAAAATCCCAAAACATTCAAGGAACAATATGTTGTATGTTTCATCTATTAATTTTCTGAGCTGCTTATCCTCACAAGTGTTGCGGGAGTGCTGGACTCAATCCCTGCTGTCATTGGTTAAGTGGCGGGGTACACTCTGAATTGTTTGCCAGACAATCATTGTTTTGATGAAAGCACATTTCTCAAGCAGGCGCCTCATTGTCTATTACATCAGCAGCCTGCATTTTACATCACATGCGTTTTATTGAGTCACACTGGTGGCCAAAAAGCTGTTAACAAATTGGCATCATTTTCCCAATGCTGGCACAATGGAACTCCTAGTTGCGGGAATGCAAGATGTTTTGCCTTGATGAACATTTTGTCCGTCACTGCGCAGTTGTGCAGATTAACTGATTCTAAAATGTTAATAATTATAATATAGATGCATATATAATGGTTTAATAATTCACTGCCAGTGGTTGCAATACCATCATTCTTGGCTAGTCCCATGACCCTTGTGAGGATAAGCTGCTCAGAAAATGGATGGCTAGTCAAAGAGTGGATCTCTACACTATTGCTATCAAACTAGTTACTAATTTTTAGTTCCTATGAAGGGCCACCCAAATATAGTATTAAAACAAGAACTCTGAGTATATTTGTAGCTCTAAAGACAAAACAACCGTAACTCTTTGACAATCATTTGTAATTAAACTGGTATAGAATGTCATTACTTTGTGTACCTAACGTTGTAGCCAGTGAGCACATATTCTTTCAATCAAACATAATTTTGAACATTATATCCCTGAACATATATTTTATTTACACCCGAAGACCATCCAGGAAATTTCCAACACTAAGGTGTGTCAAATTAAGACAAAAAGACTGTTTGCATTATGTAAACATAAAGGTTTATTGCAAATGTGCAGTTGTATCCAAAGAGGGTAGCAAACAAATGTTTTCTGGATACTGTAGGGCAACAATACCATTACCTTTACAAAGCAAATTTTAGAACTAACTCAGATGCGAGACTTATCCCTGTGAAATTTTAAGCACATGGTCCTTCTTTCTATTGTAAAAAAAAAAAAAAAAAACTGTCTTTGGCAGCTCAAAAACAACAGCATTCGCAGAGCTCAAAGTAGACACATAGTCCTCTCGTACTACACACAGGCACTGTTGCAATGCCACTGTTTTTTTTTTTATTATTTTTTTTTAATTGGCATCAGGGTAACAAAATGGCAGATGCAGATTCAAAATATCTGAAATAACATCCAATGCTTACGGTTTTATCCTAGGAAGATGTTCTGTGTGCGTTCAGTGTTGGGAAAACAATCTCTGAAGAGCATTTATTTCACAAAACTGATTTTGTCTAAACCCAAACAACAAACAAAAAAAAAAAAAAAGGAAAATGGCAGGATGAATTCCACACAACAGCAGCAAGCCTCAGTTGCAGACAATACAACAAAACAGATTTTGAATCAGTACAGTATGAATCAGTCAGCCAGCCAGCTCGATATTACTCTAAACATGACCTATGCTCATCCTGTTGATTATTTTTTTAAATCTCTGTCAACACATCAGGATATGTTCACACTGTAGGTAAATTCCAATTTGTTTTGCCCCAGTGTAACATGTATAAGTACAATTTAGCCACCCCCTCCTCTCCCAAATACAACCCAAGCCTCTTTCGTAAAGATTGTTTTTGAATATTTTAAAACTTCTTATTTTTCTGTACTTTGGTTTTAAATGTTTGTTTTTAAATACTTTACACAAAGTGCAAATTAATTGCCACCCCTTTCCATCAATATTGTTCCAGAAATGCATCAAGACACTTCCATTCTGTTTTGCACACGTGCATGTCACTTTATGGACAAATTACATCCGCAATACAAGTCATTTGTTATTGTAATGTGAAAGGCTATCTTAAAAGATTGGATTTCACCACCCCCCCCCAAAAAAAAAAGAAAAAAAATCTTATTTGGGCATCCCTGCAGTGTGAATGAAGCCTACTGCACGGAGAATAAATCCTTGTTAATCTGGCGCTGGGAATCCTTGAAATGTTCATATGATCATTGAACTCACGAACGTAGAACAAACTGGGGGGGTGGTGGTGGGGGGGGGTAATGTTCGTCAACACCCAGGTAAATATCTTACGTGGGCCGACGGGAATTAGCCTAACTTGCGGGCTCACACGTTCCAAGTTAGCACCGGCAGGACCAGCCCAGTCAGGAGCAAAAGGACATTCGATGACAACCCTCCCTCAGGAAGCAAGCGCTCAGTGGTGTCCAGTGGGCCAGCCTTCTCTTGATTCTCGGCGCTCATTGTGGACGAGACCACAACGCAGATTTGGACGGGATCAGAGGACAGTACTGGCACAGCGCCGGACTGGAATTTTGTGCTTATCAGAGTCAAGTGTTTGTCCAATCGGACATTTGCAGCCACAATGCCACACCCTCATTGCCATCATGGTCTTTCAGAGGCAGCAGTTGTGTAGCGCAAAAAAACATGGAGGTCCATTGCTGAATAAGGACAGTGGCTCTGCCCGCCCCAAGGCAGAGCCACTTACACAGCAGAGCCGGTGTTGCGGCTGCAGGTCTGCTGCTCGGACATCGCCTGGACGCTCTGATTGTCCAATGGGAGCAAAACATCTGTGGGGATTCGAGACTGGAACTTCTCCAGCTGCTCCGGACTGGCCAGGTTCTTCAGCAGATAGTTTTCCCTCTCCAGCTGGTTGTTCTTTTCTGCCAGCTCCTTGATCTGCTCTTTGAGGATCTCCACTTCCTCTCGCACAGCATACATGAGGTGGTTCTTGACCAGGTCCTGCAATGTCCAGGGGAGAGCAAACAATCAGTTCACATTGATTTGAACAGTTTCAGGTCAGTCATGTACACTAATCAGGCATGGGAATGATTAGTACAAAGGTCACTTTAGTTGACAATTTCCTCCACTCATATGCTCATATGTCATAAAAAATAGCTCTGAGCGTTTACACAAAATGCATGCATGTTCAACTTACTGATAATACAACAAAACGAAAAATTTTGTCAGTTGGAGTACAGGTACTAGGTCTGGGTAACCAAACTGCAGCATTACATCACATGAAGGACTTGCTAGTGTGTGTTGGCTGCAAGCTCACCATTGCCTGCTCGATCTTGTTGTCAATGGCCACCACGCTAGCACCAGAGGCACTACAAGGGAAGGGGGTGGGGTGGAGGGAACAAAACAAAAAGAGAAACCGTTAATACGCTCTCAAAGCCACCGATTTGAAGCCCGAAACGGAGCAAGCCTTTCGGCTCCTTTGAGTCTTTATTTCATGACGGTAAGAACACGACGGTCGACCGTACAGCCCACTTAGGAGCAAATCTCCATAAAAAAAATAAAAATAAGAACCAGTAGACACAAGCATTGCTGGGAATTCCGACGATATGTGGGAACCATGTTCCAGTCGTTTTTTTTCCGCAAGAACCCTGCCTTTGAAGGCCGTGACGTCAGCGCTTTTATGTCGGACTCTGTTTGGCAATATAATAACGTCGGGATGATGTTTACCTGTTGTCAAGCTTAACCGACACGACGTCTCCTCCAAGTAGCGAGGAGAAGAAGGAGATGGAGAAGTTGTGCAGCTGGTAGACGGCCACCTCCATTGACGTTTTAGCGAACATCTCCGTGCTCATGGTCAGTAGCACATTCGTTTGGAAAACACTTCTCGCCACCTTTGCGAGTCGGTTCCGCCTACTGAAAATAACGCAAACAACGCTTTGGTTCCGTCGAGGCACTATCTGCCAGGGGCAAAGTGCGGTGTCGAGATTGCTAAAGCTTCGCTTCCCAAACTGAGCGACTGTCTGTTGTGCTATTTTCTGCCACACGCCACTATATAAAGTCCCTCCTAGTAACGTCATATGACGCGTGCATATCTTAGTCAAATTAGTTGATGGCTCCATTTTTGGGGACGGGGGGGAGCTCTCTTTCTTTCTTTCGTTTTTTTTTTTAAATAAATACAAATGTCTTGTGCTAAATTGAAATGCAATTGAGCTGTAAAATAGTTTTGGAATAGCTACGCTACAGCGACCACATGCTATAGTGGTTAAGTGCAAATGCAAAACTTAGAATTATTGCTTTCACTTTATGTGATAAGTATGATCTAATTATGCTACAGTAATATTATAAAACTAGTAGAAAAAAAGTGGGAGGTATGACATTGTCAATGTTCTACAATGATATAAATTGATCTTTGAAATCATCAAATGCACTTTGATGTTGCTCATTTGTATGCACGTACCTTGCAACTGAATATTGATATTCATGAAGTTTAAATGAATGGATCAGCCTAAACTGAACTTTAATGCCACTTGTTGTTGTAGTTGACATAGAATTACACAATTGTTTCAAACGTGAGGGTACACACGGAAGCGATAAATAACTCCCAAAGTCACACCTACAGTTCACCACACGACTTGTTCCCAACAGAATGTACAGTACTGCACCACATAAGAAAACGTGAAGGTACTTTTCCGCTCTGTTCTGTCTGTAAATTTCCCTCCGCGAGTCTGCACTTTATGGGCCTCTGGTGGCGAAATGGTATATTAAAACAGCCCGCACAGAACGTGCAGTGAATGATATGGGGAGCTTCATGTCCATGGGAATTTTCCTATCGACATTTTCTAAATCCAAAATTAAAAACTTTTCCGGGCAGTGCGTTTCCATAGGTTCTCTTTAAAGGATAAAAATGAGCAGAACAGCCACAGCAACAGGTACTTTTTGTTTACGAGTAACATGTTAAGTCTCAATCGAGGAATCTGTGCATCATGTGACCATGTGACATCATGTAATTTGTACCTCTCATGTGGTGCACGTTTCCCCACAGAGTACACAGAGCGAGAAAAAAACACCTGTTGCCCCCCCGCCACACATACACTCACACACTCACACTGTGCACTCCCAATTATTGTGCAATACAACTTGTTTTCACGCTTACAAACACCCTTTAATGTCTTTCTTAAGATGTTGCATTGTGTTCCCAATTTGTCATCCAATATACTGCATGTGATAAATATATTGTTCATTTTCGTTTAGGATGTTTTTGTATAATGCCTATTCTCGAAACACCAAATATTGTCAGAAATCATTTGGTTCATTTCCCCGCTAGTTTTACTGTATACTCATACAGGACAGATTGTCGTAATATATTGTTTTACAGAGTGAGCATGCAGTCCACAATAGTCGATTCGCACTGTGAGGAAAAATAATTCATGCAGATTATTTGTCTGCGTTCTGCAAAATGAATTACATTTCTCAATGCATGGATTTGCCATGCCATGTTAGAAGCAGAAAAAGGACTTCAGAACAAACAATTAGCATGTGAGGGCTGACTCTTGATGGACCTGCATGTGAGGTTAAAGAGAGAGCCCACTTGCTGGGTTATGGGGCCCACAATGGCCGATGACTGTGGCAGTTCAGCTGTCAGCTTTAATATCAAGCGCTGTTTTTGGGATGAAGGGCTTATCTCGGCCCTGCTGCAGTAGTCCTATTTGGAAGAGGGGATGTTGTCACATCAATTTTCTCTAGTTCTACTTGAGTTAAGCACGTATAAAAAGCTTTAGACTCCAGGAAACATCTGAGCACTGTTAAGTTATTCTCAGTGTGCCAGATGCTGCTGTCTCAAAACAAAAACATACAAGGTAAGAGATGCTTCAATTGAATAATTATTTTTATGAACTTAAATTCCCTCATAGTTCTGTGGAAAACTCCACAGCTGCTGTATGTTTGGCGTGTGCAAATGTCTTCAAAAGCACGGAATGCTGCGCCGCACTTTCCATCAAATGTTCCTGTGCTACAGCCAACTAGGTTGTATAAGACTGTGATTCATCTTCACCAATAGCTGAAGATGACTGGGGCAGAACCATGACACCAGTTTCCTGCTTCAAGATGCTCTTTTTAGCCAGTGAAAAAAGTACGTAGAGCACCAATGCACAGTGGACAAAACAACTCATCAACATTCGTGGTAGAAGGCTGTCTGAGCTGATTTGTTAACCAAAAAACGTCTTTTTATTTCCCCCGCTATGAGTACAGATAG
The DNA here is from genome assembly GCF_019802595.1 of Syngnathoides biaculeatus. Lineage (NCBI taxonomy): Eukaryota > Metazoa > Chordata > Actinopteri > Syngnathiformes > Syngnathidae > Syngnathoides > Syngnathoides biaculeatus. Next base: position 2,133,311 of record NC_084650.1, read on the forward strand.
CAATGCATATTGTTTTTGAGCACAGAGAGCCTTGAAGCCTGCCAAGTTCTAGCAAAATAATGTTAAGTAAAATGTAATGTAATGAATTCAATGTGTAGCTTATATACTACTTTTACTTTATATATTTCTTATATTTTGAAATGCACAATTATTTATCATAGCACATTTGAAAAACAAGTGCAGTGAACCGTTAAAAGACAACTAGGGGTCAAAAACAATTGTCAAGATAGGGGTGGAGGGTGCTTCAATTTTTGTCCCCTCAAAACTGATTAATAGTATGTTTTTAGCTATTCTATGAAAATCGAAAGAGTTATGCTACATTAAGCACACAGGTAATAATTATGTGCACCCAGTAGTGCTGCAATTTGTAAGAGTATTACAAGTAGAAGGATAAAATATATATTTTTTCTAGGTTAAAGAAAAGTTATGAAAATAAAAGAGGAAATGAGACATTTCACTTAGTACTGAATGACAAATTTCTCTCAACGTTGACATAATTAACAGTATTTTTCTGAAATTCACTGCATTTTCTTGTCTACGAACAGTTCCAGTGATTTTAGTTTAAACTTGGCATTTCATTTATCCGAAACCTAAGGCATTACGTAAAGAAAACAGGAACACGAGTTTGCCGTCATGTCATAATGGGAGAATTTTATCCAACTGTGGTAACTCAGGTAGAACACTTGTGAGCACTACATTATAATATTATTTCAAAAAGCAGTGAAGAAAAAGGCAGGATGGAGAATTCCATGTCGAAGGGATTCTTGCTATGTGCGGATCAATTGGTAAATAAAGTGAATAAAAAAGAAATACAGTTACAAGACCGATTCGTAAGAACACTATACGAACTAAAACAAGACTGTCATGTACAGAAAGCCAAGACAGCGCATGACTGTCTGCCATGTATTATTTCCTTGATCGCTAATAAAGCTAGCTGCTAAAGCTAACGAAAACAAGCAAAGATGACACCAGTCCCACCATTCCCACAATGCAATGTTGATTTTTTTTTTTTTTGTCATTGCAGTAATCAACATCCTTATTGTTATGTTAAATGTTTGTGTCTCTGCCAGAGAGTGCATAACAGGGTCTTAACTGTCTTAAAATCACAAGAACTTACATCATATTAGCTTTAACATTGTGAGATACTTTGAGCTAATAAACAGTCAATAAGACTTTCAGCACTCTATGGTTGCTTATCATATTATCCTGTACTAAGATAATAATCAGAATCAAAATCATCTTTAGGTTGCACATACATCTTTAGCAAGTGAAAGTTACAAAATATTGGTTCCTCCCTGCATTGGTCAAAGTAACGAGTAACAAATATTGCTGTCCTAAGAGGAGTTGCAAGTCTTTTCACATTTTGTCAAGTCGAGTCTAAAGTCTCATCAAATTCTAACTCACATCTTAAAAATCCATTTTCATTCGAGAAATGCTCACACACTTGCATCAACGCTCTACCACACTACTTACCGCCGATCTAGCCTCTTGAACAGACTTGGTGAGTAAGGAGGAGAGTAGTTGAATGGTCTCTCATGACCAGCAAAGTGCTGAAAGTGACAGCCAAATCTAAGGGGTGCTTCAGCCAGATGGAGGGCACATACTGACGAACGTTGAGATAAATTAGCCCCCGAGAGACACGTATGACGCTGTCCCATGTTGGCCTCCAAGTGAAGTAATACGACTTTGATTCCTGTTTGCGCCCACAATGGCACAATGAGACAATCGAGTGCAAGCATGCCGTCATGCTGTAATTGTGCGTACCATGCTCAGACTGGCACTCGTATGACGTGGCCAGCAAATAATAGGTTATGTCTGTGTATTTTGATAATATATTGGAGTCATCCAAACAGTTCCCTTGTTATTTCTTTTTTTTTTTTTAAATAACAGCTTATGGTCCTTTTAACCAAAAGTTTGATTTGTTGTATTTTGATCTGTTCTCATTCATTGGCTGCAGTGCACTGCTGGCCGGTCAATTGATTCATGTGTTGCAAACTACCAAAAGCAACCCTTACATGTCATGCGAATACTCTTCACTCAAAGAAGCACAAATGTTGGAAGAATTAAATTAGGCTTCAGCACTCCTGTGACCCACGTGAGGATAAGGGTCTCAGAAAATGGATGGATGGATACTAATGATTAAGTAAAATTAATAAAACCCTCTGAAGAGTCCCAAGACTTTAGTAGAATATTCTGTGGACAGATGAGAAAAAAGTTGAACTTTTTGAAAGGTGTGTTTTTCGTTAAATGTGGTGTAACACTAACACAGCATTTCAGTAAAAAGGTATACCAAAAGTCAAACATGCCTGTGCCAGTGTAATAGTCTGGGACTATTTTGCTCCTTCAGGATTTGGAGAACTTCCTATGTTTGATGGAACCATGAATTCCGCTCATTACCAGAAAATCATGAAGGAGAATGTCCAGCCATCAGTTTGTGACCTCAAGCTGAAGCGTACTTGCATTCTGTAGCAGGACATTGATCAAAAACACACCAACAAGTCAACTTCTGTACAGCTTAAAAAAACAAACTGAAGGGTTTGGAGTGGCCTAGTCAAAGTCTCAACTTGAATCCAGAGTTGACAATCTTGAAATGGTGTGGGCCATGCATGTTTGAAAACTCTCCATTGTAACTGAAACAATTGTACAAGAAAGAGTGGACCAAAAATGTTGAAGCCAAATTGCCAGTTACAGAAAATGCTAGATTTCAGTTGTTGCTGCTCAGGTTGGCCCAACCAGTTATTACATTCAGGAGCAATTATTCTTTCACACAGGGTTTGGAACCATTTAATCGATTTAAGTATGGATCCAATGGGTGCATTGCAAAATGTCAAGTGCCATTGGTTCAACGGGCAGTGGGGTCTTAGACCACAACAAATTGGTAAGAGTCATGTGGACCTAACGTACATGTTTTGAGGATTTGTGAGAGGATGAGATCACGAAAACTCCACACAGGAGGACCCGAGTCAAGATTAGAATTCCAAACCTCAAAACTGTGAGGCAGATGGTCTCAGGCCGATGCCACGACGTTGCTACAAATGAATTCCAAACAAAGTGAACAAGCTACTGATGACAACAAAACTGGATTTAATTGATGCAGTGCTTGAGAGGATAACACTTAAAAATCACTGCTGGATCAAGTCCCAGAACAAAAGGTTTGCTGGGTCACAACCACATGGCGCCATTTATCCTCTTTTCCTTCAGTGTACTGTAGTACAAGACCTCCGCTGTCAGAAGTCGGTGAGGTTGCTTGCATATGTCTCACTAGAGTTTCTCCCAGCTTTAAAATGTCGACATGACACTGAGGGGTGCATAATGTACTGAACCCCATCATGTATCGCTTGGGATACTAAAAAATAGAAGTGGTGCATACCAGAAAAGAATGATTTAGACACAAAGCACATGTCCAGTTCATATCACTCTGCAATGCCAACTGATTGCATTTAAGCATTAGCATATCCTCGCACGTATTGTAGATGACAGGCGTACATTGGCAACGTTTCTCATAACGATGTAATTTGCAGTCTTTGAGCCACTCGGGTGATTCCTGGTTGGATTTATGCAAAGAAATCCCTCAGCAAGGCAAACATTGTGGCTTTGGTTAACAAGGCTTCAGCAACTAAAGCTGTTAACCAACAGCCGATTTGCATTCCAAAGTTGTGAATTTTGTTTTAAATGTAATACACATCAGTCGCATCTATTGCTGTAAAAAGGAAATACATAGAGGGGTAATTCTTATCACAATCATATCATAATTAATGGGGGTTAATTATAAAAGGATACAATATTTGGATACTTTGGAATGTAATTGAAAATATTGTATTTTCTTGTGACAAAATGGAACCTAATTATATGGCATCAGTTGATTAGATGTGGCCTATCTTGCTATCCCTCCAGCTCATGTCCCACATTCCCTCAATCCCCCCCCCCCTTTTTTTTTTTTTTGTCATGTTCCAGCCGGGCATGCAGCTGTGTGACCCAAGTCACAAACAAATGGGACAAACCAAGGAGGGAGCCGGGTCCTCAGTGTGTGCATATGAGTTTGTGGGCTTGTGTTTGTTTGCGTGCAGACGGCCACACATTCCCATTCGAGCACACCCCAGCATGTGTGAGTCTTTCAGATGGGAATGTTTACTGCCCCGCTAACTCTTGCAAGCGCTAATTCCATTCCCACAGACTCCAGCAGATTTTCCTGCAGAGCTATGGACCTGACTGGTTGTCACCTGGGGCATGAAGGATGAAGCAATGGCTACGTTCCAATGGGTGAATGGCGACAAGTCATCTGCGGTTACTTCTTAGGGGACTGAATGTGTTGACAGCTGGCAAAATGAGCTTGCATTTTTGGGAAGCCAGTTTTACAAAAGTACTCAATTTTAGATAAAGGTGGGAGTCAGAAAACAACTTAAGATATGATATAAAGGTCAATTAATGTTGTGTATTGGAAGAAAAGGACTAATGTCTACAACCTTTTTTTCTTTTGTCTACTGTTTGACTTTGTTGTTTTTTACAATTTCTACAATGCAAATCTACATACAGTATATGGCTACCATTTTTGTTTCTACTCTTCATGCATCGTAGCATTTCATAATGCTCCAGTCCAAAAGCCGTGTCTTCTTCTTTGTTGATCAAGGTTCCAGATATCAAAGTAGTATTGATAGATTGTGATTTTATTTTAATAGTTCTTGATATTGTGAAAATTGGTATCATGGGTATGACTGTTCTCCCCATGCCTGCGTGGGTTTTCTCCAGGCACTCCCGTTTCCTCCCACATCCCAAAAACACGCAACATTAATTGGACACTCTAAATTGTCCCTAGGTGTGATTGAGAGGGCAGCTGTTTGTCTCCATGCGCCCTGCGATTGGCTGGCAACCAATTTAAGGTGTACCTTGCCTCCTGCCTGTTGACAGCTGGGATAGGCTTCAGCACTCCCGCGATCCTTGTGAGGATAAGCAGCTAAGAAAATGGATGGAGGGATGGTTCTACTGTTCAAATGTATTACAGTAATGACATTTTGTTTTCCATCTTGAAAGTGCCTTTAAACTAATCAAATACAGTAATAACGGCAATTTTTGGTCATGTTAAAAAAAGGTTCATTTTTGGATCTATATTATTTTCAATGCCGTTTACATTTTACTTAAAAAAAGCAAAGAACAGCAATGAAAATATATTTTTGTCAGAGGGGCACTGCTTTCTGATTCTGACCGACATCAGCCAAAGATACTCTCTGCTTGTCAAACTAGCGCTATGTAATTAAGTTTTCTGCTAGAGGAGCTGGCTGTGTGTTTTGTAAAAGACGGACTTTGTTATTTTTGGTTCAACTAATTGTTGGTACTTTCAACAGTAACACAATAACCTCTACATCCCAGAAAGCATTGTTTCTGTTTGCCGGGCTTCCACTGATCTTTACAAGTCAAACAAACAATGTTGTGCTCTTTCAACAAAAACATAAGTAGGACTCAGATCATAATTCAATTGTTTTTCTTTTTCCTACACGGCACACTCTACAGTCACTTATACTTGATAACAGGTGTGCTGCGCAGACGAGGACAAAACTGCAACGAATCATGCTGAACACAATGAAATGTCTGATCAATAAAGAAATATACAGAGTGATATTATACAGTGTATCATTATAATTAAATGTGAAAAAATACAAGACTTGCCTATTTTGAGCCAAGTAAATTTTAACACTGTATATTAAAATGTGCCCTCAAAAGCAGAGAGTGTTTATCTCGTGTATCTGTACAGTATAAGTACAGGGAGTCCTCGGTCTACGACTGAGATCCGTTCCAACAGTAGCGACTTAACTCAAATTTGGACTTATTATTTTCTTTTGGATGCAGAAGCATTGCTAAAAGACACAGGTTTCTTCTTTGGGGCGATAATGTCTAAAAAGGAGGGCAAAAAAATGCAAAGATACTCCCGGCGCACAAACACAGACGAGCATTACCCAGACAAAATGGCAGCCGGGTGTTGTAAAGTCAAAACGTCTTAGGTCGAGACCATCTTAACCCGAGGACTCTTTGTAAACTACCAGGCTTTCAACTACAAAATGATAGAGAGAAGGATCCCACTATCTCACAGGATCATTAAGTTGCTGCACTGAATTTTTCATTGTCGAATGCAAGAAAAAGCACTTGCTGCAGTGGATTCTCGATCTGCACTTGCATGGCATCTGACCCCCGCCTTTGGGGCAGACTGTCACCAGGTTGTAAAACAACAGAACTGAGAGCCTGACTGACTGCTAAGAAAATCAAGCAATTTTTTTACATGTTGTTACATGTTTTTTACATTGAAGTGGCAAGGTGGAGCAGTTATAGCACAAAATGGATGGATGGATATTCACATTAATTCAGACAATCCCTGCTGTTGCATTACAACCATTCACTGAGCTCCTTTCACCAAAATAGCATTCAATTGGGGGATCCGTATCCTTTGTGTCATAAGACTTTTTGTATATTTGCCACTTTGTATGCCTCGATTCAATCAGCAGACACCATAAGGTTTATACTTCTGCAGAGGGGTTGACGTGAGAAACTGATGCACTGATGATGTGAGAGAAGTGCCTGACAAGGAGTTGGACAGCACGTTGTGGACACAATGTTTCCGCAGGCTGTCTCAGTGGTGAAGATCCCCAACCAGCGTAGAGAAGATAAGGATTTATCCACATTACTCCAGATGTGCGGCCCGTGTTGGGATTGTTACAGGAAACTTTGAAGGATTCCGGATGATGGATATGTGTGATGATATACAGTATCGGATGCATCTACGGAACATTTGATGTCTTTGCCAAACAATAGCTTTGTTATCATAATTGCCTTTTTTTGTTGTTGCAGCTCAAATATATTTGTACATTAATGCAACATGTCTCAAGATATCTGAAAAGATGACAGATTTTCATCCAGTGTGCCACCATTCAACGCAGGATGCAAAAGGATAGTGATCTGCTTTTTTGTTTTGTGCTGTTTGTACAAGAATTGCATGCAATATTGAAGAGTAATTTACATAATCACGAACTAGCAGCGTCCTGAATGGTGATTTCCTTACACCTCCATAACGTGATGTGATTTTCTATTTTCTGACACGTTTCATATCTAACGGTATGGACTTAGTCATTCCCAAACTCGAAAGGGCTGTGACCTAATTTGAAATCCTCTGAGGCCCACTAACAACTTTGAAACACAACTCTAATATATATATAAAAAAAAAGAGATTGGGATCATTCATTCCCAAATACTGTGCAGTTTCTATAACCATGTTCAAGAAGTATGTGCAAAGCAGTGACAAATATTGTCATTGTATTCTTTGTTTCTGCATTAAAATTGCTAGTATAATATGTATCTTAAAAAATAGCTTGATGTTAGGTCTGCCTTTAAGAAACACAGTGTGTCAAAATGCTTTTAATTTTTGACCTGACAGGTCTGTACCAGTATGTATACCACAGAGTCAGACACCTCCCACTTGGGTTGTTTTTCACATTAATGCTGAACTTACAATTTATAGAAATTCACTACCAGAAAAATTTGTGCAAAATTTCCAGATTTTCCATGTTTTTAACTTTATTTTCAAGAACATTACCACACACCAGTTATTGTATTATACTATATAAGAAGATAACAATAATTGTGCGAACTGTTCAATTGCACAACATAATCATTACTCTGTGAATGTTAATAAATTATGGCTGCAATATTTGTTCATGCAATGTTTTTATGGTGGACACAGTTGGAGCCTGAATCAAAGTATATAAGATTTCAACTTGCTATTGTCAATATTATCAGCATAAGATACTTTGGCTCAACTTACATAACTTGTTTGTTGAAGACTGAATCAGCTCTGTCACTATGACCGGCACCATTGTATACACAACGTTGAAACATGAGCTGGTATCTGCCATAGGTGATGCATTCAAGAGCAGCTCGGAAAAGGATGTACCTCAGAAAGGCCCAAAGGTCTAGACAACATTCTCGTATCAGATTCAGCGGGCACATAAAGAACACGAACAGGGACACATAGTTGTACTTGCAAAGGTGTTCGCTCAAGCGCGGCTGCCTACAACAGAACAATTCATGTCCATGCGTGCAGGCAAAAATAACATGTAGACACACACTCAAGTAAATATACTGGATGTGCATGTCAGGCACGTAAGAAGTATGAAAACGGCTGATCATAACAAGGTTACGAAGACAACTCGCGATATATTTTGAGCAAGAGGCCAGAAGGTCAATACTGATAAAATAGTATGTATGTGAATGAATAGAAAGTTGTACAATATGATCAACAACTGTGATGGGTTGTGACGAGTTGCCATCCACATATCCATTGTCTACTGCTTGTCCTTATCAGGGCTGAATTGGAACTATCCCAATTGACTTTGGGCAAGAGGCAGGGTACACCCTGGACTGGTTGCCAGTTAATCGTGAAGCATAAAGACAAATAAGAATTCACACACACATTCATAAAATGGACAAATTAGACCCTTAGATGAAGCTAATATGCTTAATATGTTTTTGTAATGTCGGAGGAAAACCCCCCGCAAGCAAGGGAAGAACAGAAAACTTCACACGGGAACCCCAGAGCCAAATTCAAACAGCGGACCTTAGAACTCTCAGTATTCTGTGTATTGTGATCAAATATAGTATTTCTGCTGATTTTATGTAAAAGTTTTAGTTTACGCTGAAATTAAACATGCTGACAAAGTTGGTTATTTCTAAGATTGAATAACTCCAGGAATGATTCCATTTGCAAAATCTGTCATTGGCCTTTTGTCCTTTGTGTACGAAGTGCGGAAGAGGGCTTTGTTTTTCAGAAGGTGCCCACGTAAGTAGACACCTTGTCTTTATGATCAGCTGCAGCACTCACTCACTCACTCACTCACTCACTCACTCACTCACTCACTCACTCACTCATGCAATGAAAAATTTGCTTTCCAACAGTGTAGCAGGGCATTTTATCAGGTATTCTGTATATCCATCCATCAATTTTCTTACCTGCTTACCTGCTGCTGTGGGGACAAGGGTCACAGGAGTGCTGGAGCCTATCCCAGCTGTCAATGGGCAGGAGGCGGGGTACACCCTGAACTGGTTGCCAGCCAATCGCAGGGCACATAGAGATGCACACACAGTCACACCTATGGGAAATTTAGAGTATCCAATTAATGTTGCATGTTTTTTGGGATGTGGGAGGAAACTGGAATGCCCAGAGAAAACCCACGCGGGCATGGGGAGAACATGCTAACTCCACACAGGCGGGCCCAGGATTGAACCCTGGACCACAGAACTATCAGGCCAACGATTTACCGTTGCCCCACTGTTCCACCTGTATTCTGTATAATTTCTGTGTAATGATTTTCAATGATTGACAGCCAAGTCTCTTAAAACATAAGAAGCCATGGACAGAGATCATGGGGGTGAAACACAAGGGTGATGCATTCAACCAAGAATTGTGCATTGTTAACGCACTGACTTGTTTCTTTGTTCAAAAAAAAAAAAAAAAGGTTATAGCAATCATGGATAAACATATTCTTATCAAAATTATGTCATAGTTTGACTCAACAACGCAATGCAACGTTACATTAGGAACGCAATTATTACATTTGCTACTTGAACATGTCCATTCAGTTATTCAGGTATAGTTACATCTGAAATTAGAATATGGGAGAAAAGTAAATTTATTTTAGTAGTCTTACATTATGTGGCAGATTTATTATTCATTTACATTTACTATTCTTAAATTTAGTGATACTTGGGAAAATAGTTTTCAAAGCGCTAATTCCTGCTGATTTTTCGAGTAAAGGCCAGGGTGCAAAGATTTTATGGCGGTTGGTGAAGTCGTACTTGCATCCTGAATGTAGTTGCTGTATCCACCGCAGGGGCCATCAGAATCAATGCAATGTTTGACAAGCATAAGCGCCCTGCACTTCATCTGAATGGGGAGCTTCTGTGTGAATTGGAATAAGAGCAGGATGAGGATTATGCAGTTCACACATGAATCAGATGTGAGTAGACTTGTGGTCAAACCCTAAATGCCATATCATTAATATTTGGAAGGTGAACTGAGTTTGAAATTTTGAACTGTTCATTTCATTCATTGTCATTGTTACTTAATTTTGCTTTTATGTAATATTCTAGTTTGACATATGACATTTACTTGAAAAAAATCCCAAAATATAGTTCACTCTGAGTGTAGTGATTATTTAACATTCTAATGAAAGCAATCTTTTGACAGTCATGTAATTTACTGAGCTGTTCCTGTATGAATGTATGTTTTGGGTGCCATTTGTAAAAAGCCTGGCACTAAAAATGACATTTTGTCACATTGAGCTTCAAATAATGTTTTAAAAAAATAATATGACTTTTCAAGTCCATTTTCTGTATATTTTAAACAATTTTGTCAACTTCATAGTTAAATCCAAATATTGAATGTTAAACCTATAGCTAGCATCTAAATGCTCTATATCAGGGGTCACCAACCTTTTTGAGGCTGAGGGCTACTTCCTGAACACCGATCACATGAAGGGCTACATGACCTGTTTGCAGAAAATTTCCAAAATAACAAAAGTCCTTATTCGTAAGAAATGTATAAATTCTTTATACTTTAAATTTTTCATTAATGTAAGCAAGTCAGATACAAAATTTGAAACACGAATATTAATTAGAATAACATTTTGTGACCTTTGCTATTTTTAGAACATGCTTCGTGGGCACCTTAAGTGGTCCTCGTGGGCAACCATGGGCCCGTGGGTACCATGTTGGTGACCGCTGCTCTATATACTGTCTTAAATGTTTTATTTCTTTGGATTCCAATGCTTTGAATCATGGAAAGCACATTGAGTAACTTTGTGTATGAAGTGCTTGATATAAATAAATGTTCATTGCTTTGTTTTCTATATTTAAACATTAAAGGAGAAATCCAGTGCTTTACATGAACAGTGTATCCAATAGGTCATGTAATATGTACCCTATTTTGACATTGTGATGCTAAATCCTCTCTCATTTAATAGTGTTTTGAGAAAATATTTGCCGACAACTACGAATTTTCAGGAGCGCTTCCATTTTCGCGACTCACATGATGTATGTGGGCGTATGTGACGTGTACCGATGCCATTCCAAATGCTCGATTACATGGAACACAAATATGCCCAGTGCTGATTTCAGCAGTATCGGTTGATCGAGAAGACGAAGAATACTTTCATACAGATTTGAACCTTTGGCTGTAATTAATGATGAAAATCTTCTCAAAACACTATTAAATGAGAGAGGATTCAACATCACATTGTCAAAATAGGGTACATATTACATGACCTATTGGATACACTTTTAATGCAAACACTGGATTTCCCCTTTAAATATATATATATATATATATATATATATATATATATATATATATATATATATATATATATGAAGAGTTCAGACGCAAAAGGAGATTTATCCATTTTTATTGTTTCTGTTGATTTTTTATCTACATTAGAGTGTTCAATTAATATGTTTGTGCATGTGTGTGTGTGTGTGTATATTGTGAAAGTATTTGGCCTCCTTTTTTAAACCTTTCGCCACATTTCAGGCTTCTAACATAATGTTTTAACATACATTTTTTTGTCAAGAATCAACAACAAGTGGGACACAATCATGAAGTGGAACGAAATTTATTGGATATTTTCAACTTTTTTAACAAATAAAAACCTGAAAGTATTATTCAGCCCCTTTAGTTTCAGTGCAGCAAATTCACTCCAAAAGTTCAGTGAGGATCTCTGAATGATCCAAAGTTGACTGATGATGATAAATAGAATCCATCTGTGTCTCCGTATAAATGCACCTGCTCTGCGATAGTCTCTGGGTTCTGTTTAAAGTGCAGAGAACATCGTGAAGACCAAGGAACACACCAGGCAGGTCTGAGATAGTGTTGTGGAAAGGTTTAAAGCCAGATTTGGATACAAAAAGATTTCCCAAGGTCGAGGCGCACTCTGCAAGCAATCATATTGAAATGGAAGGAGTATCAGACCACTCCGAATCTACCAAGACCCAGCTGTCCCTCTAAACTTTCACCTCGAACAAGGAGAAGACTGATCAGAGATGCAGCCAAGAGGCCCATGATCGCTCTGGATGAACTGCAGAGATCTGCAGCTGAGGTGGGAGAGTCGGTCTATAGGAAAACAATCAGTTGTACACTGCACAAATCTGGCTTTTATGGAAGAATGGCTAGAAGAAAGCCATTTTTCAAAGATATCCATAAAAAGTCTTCTTTAAAGTTTTCCACAAGCCACCTAGAGACACACCAAACATGTGGAAGAAGGTGCTCTGTTTAGATGAAACCAAAACCGAACTTTTTGGTCATAATGCAAAACGATATGTTTGGTGTAAAAGCAACACAGCTCATAACCCTGAACACACCATCCCCACTGTCAAACATGGTGGTGTCAGCCTCATGGTTTGGGCCTGCTTTTCTTCAGCAGGGACATGGAAGATGGTTCAAATTGATGGGAAGATGAATGGAGCCAAATACAGGACCATTCTAGAAGAAAACCTGTTGAAGTCTGCAAAAGACCCGAGACTGGGACAGAGATTCATCTTCCAGCAGGACAATGATCCAAAGCATGAAGCCAAATCTACAATGTAATGGTTGACAAACGTATCCAGGTAGCCAAGTCAAAGTCCAGACAGGCAGGGTACACCCTGAACTAGTTACCATCCAATCGTGCATCTATTTATATATTTATCCATCCAGCCGTTTATTCTCACGAGGGTCACGGGGAGTGTTGGAGCCGATCCCACCTATCAAAGGGCAGGAAGCGGGATACACCCTGAACTGGTTGCTAGCCAATCGCAGGGCACATGGAGACAAACAGCCGCACTCACAGTCACACCTAGGGGCAATTTAGAGTGTCCAATTAATGTTGCATGTTTTTGGGATGTAGGAGGAAACCGGAGTACCCAGAGGAAACCCTGGCAGGCACGAGGAGAACATGCAAACTTCACACAGGCGGATCTGGGATTGAACCCGGGACCTCAGAACTGTGAGGCCAAGGCTTTACCAGGTGAGCCACCATGAGATGTATACAACAGGGTGATTCTAATTATCATCATCACTCAGCTCTGAATTATTCAGGGATCGTCACTGAAGTTCTGGAGTGAGTTTGCTGCACTGAAAGTAAAGGGGCCGAATAACATTGCACGCCCCACTATTTTTTTTTTTATTTGTTAAAAAAGTATAAAATATCCCAAAAAAATTGTTCCATTCAATGATTGTGTCCCACTTGTTGTTCATTCTTGACAAAAAAATGACAATTTTATATCTTTATGTTTGAAGTCTGAAATGTGGCGAAAGTTGGAAAAGTTCAAGGGGGCCTAATACTTTCACAAGGCACAGTATATGTATATATGTGTGTGCGTGTGTGTGTGTGTGTGTGTGGAGTTTGCATGTTCTCCCCTTGCCTGTGTGTGTTTTCTCTGGGGAACTCTGGCTTCCTCCCACATCCCAAAACCATGCATTAATTGGAAACTATAAATTGCCCGAAGGTGTGAAAGTGTGTATCTCCATGTTCCCTGCGATTGGCTGGCAACCAGTTCAGAGTGTACCCTGCCTCCTGCCTGGTGACAGCTGTGATTGGCTCCAGTACTCCCGCGACCCTCGTGAGGATAAGCGACTCAGAAAAAGAATAGATTTTTGGGGCCATGAGCAGTCTTATAAATGTCACCAGATATCGTTTCATGGAGGAATGTATATCTATAACATGACCTTGAACTAGAAATTATTGTACAGTACAGTCAATCGTTACGTGAGTGTTTCTGCTCCCTCCAAAGCAACAAACAGGAAACACTTCCACTTGTGACTGTTGAACTTGGAGGTGGCCACAGTGCACAAGAATTACCTTTGATTTTCCTGGTTTCAAAGTTGCACAGATGAGCAAGTAAACACAACTATCCGTTGCAGTCATTGTCTAAAGGTTCAAGTAAACACTGTCAGCGTGTACATGAGAGGTCCAAAGGTCGAGACACCATTCCCATATCGGATTCAGCAGACACGCAAAGAACAAGAACAGGGACACGCAGCTGTACTTCCAAAGTTGTGCGCTCAAGCGCGGCTGCCTACAACACAACAATTCATGTCCATGCGTGCAGGCAAAAATAACATGTAGACACACACTCAAGTAAATATTCTGGATGTGCATGTCAGGCACGTAAGAAGTATGAAAACGGCTGATCATAACAAGGTTACGAAGACAACTCGCGATATATTTTGAGCAAGAGGCCAGAAGGTCAATACTGATAAAATAGTATGTATGTGAATGAATAGAAAGTTGTACAATATGATCAACAACTGTGATGGGTTGTGACGAGTTGCCATCCACATATCCATTGTCTACTGCTTGTCCTTATCAGGGCTGAATTGGAACTATCCCAATTGACTTTGGGCAAGAGACAGGGTACGCCCTGGACTGGTTGCCAGTTAATCGTGAAGCATAAAGACAAATAAGAATTCACACACACATTCATAAAATGGACAAATTAGACCCTTAGATGAAGCTAATATGCTTAATATGTTTTTGTAATGTCGGAGGAAAACCCCCCGCAAGCAAGGGAAGAACAGAAATCTTCACACAGGAACCCCAGAGCCCAATTCAAACAGCAAACCTGAGAACTGTGAGTATTCTGCGTATTGTGAACAAATAAAGTATGTCCACTGATTTCATGTAACGTAATGTAATGGAGTTTACTGTGATATTACACATGCCGACAAAGTTGGTTATTTCACATGTTCAATATGTCCAGGAAAGATTTCAGTCGCAAAATCTGTCATTGGCTTTTTGTCCTTTGTGCAAGAAGTGCAGAAGAGGCCTTTGTTGTTCAGAAGGTGCCCACGTAAGCAGACACCTTATCTTTATGCCCAACTGCAGCACTCACTCACGCAATGATCAATCAGCTTTCCGCCCGTGTAGCAGGAGTGGAATGTGACGGAGAATGAATTCCTACTACATTTTAATCTGAGCCTTTTATCCAGTATTCTGTATAATTTCTGAAAAATTTGTTTCAAAAATTGAAATAAATTGACTCTTCAGACATAAGAAAGCAGCCATTGGCAAAGGTCATGGGGGTGAAACACAAGGGTGATCCATTCAAGCAAGCATTGGACGTTTTTAACACACTGTATTGTTTTACGTGCAACAATAAATAAGATGTACAGTAAATATTGAGTAAACAATTAATATAATAATGATACAACAATACAATACAACATGGACTAGATTTGATCTAGTCTTTTTTTTTACCTGTTGTGCTTACACTATCGTCCGGAGACGGTGTTACAGTCTGAGAAGGAAGAAACTATTTTAGGGAACTACTGCAGGATTTGCAGAACAGAAACAAAATCAGACATGTTCTTTTTCCCACACCCTCGTGATCGCTCAGCAGTTTACACTTACGTGCATGTGTGCAATGCAGAAGTCTTTGTTCCAGCCAATTTGTCATTGTCTCCTTGATGTAATGAACTTCTAACTTTATTCATTTTTTACAGTAGGTGAAAAACAAGGAGCTCCTGCGAGGTAGTTGTTAATTGAAAGGAATGTAACCAGTTGGCTTTTATCATGACTGCATTATTGTCGATGTTAACTTGTGTGTCTTGTCTGCCACCTTGTGCACAGTCATTAGTCCTACTCCTACCCCGCCCCCCCTCCTCCCTATGTCTTCATCAGTCCATCCCTGCAACAGCCAGTGGGGCTACCCTCATCCTCCTCCTCTGCCATCTCAGCCAAATCTATTGTTATTCCTGTCCTTCCACACAGTCTCTGAGCAATAAATCCCATCTGACATGCTTGAGCACGGCCTAACCCCTCACTCTGTTTCTATGTAATTATCCTGTCTCGGACTTGTCTTGTCACAGTATTCCCTGCTGTCTGGTACATTTGCAACTATTTCAGGTAAAGGTACACAATCCATTGTGTCATGCAACCTGCGAGAGAATGTACGTTATGTGAAATCCTGCTGTACTCGTAGGATTAAGGTATTGCATAGCTGTCATAACTTGGTCATCCACTCTGCATGAAAGGACTGAACATTATATTGTTCGAAAGAACGTTTCCTCATTTCAGCTGTGAGACAAGCCGAAAAGAAATATTTTCAGACACGCCCAATGAGGGCTCAGGACGTGCCGCAAGATATGCACGTTTCCTCAAACAGAGATAATGCAACCATATTTTGATGTAATGGTTCCTATATTTGACTGCATAGCTTTATGTTACAAAGGAAAATTATCACTCAAGCCCCATCATTTAAAAATCATGAGGTAAGCTCTGCAAAATGTTTCGGTGGTGACCGTCAGTCACATAATTTACTATAACCATCTTTCCCAAACCTTTTCAGAAAATGCTTGACTTCATCAATTGTTTAAAAAACATACAGCAACAGTGTATTATCGAAACATAATAATTCTGCTTATCAGTACAACTTATGCAATGGATCCTCAAAATTTGAATAGTTGATTAATTAAACAACTATTAAAACCCCCTCTGATCACCTAGAAAATGAGGTCCAATCGCACAAATAGAAAGGCGAGCGTTGACATTCACAAATATACCATCACTCTCCTGTTTTAATGTTTTTGTGTTTTGTATCTGTTGCCTGTATGCATTGTTATCAAGCTGGTCATACAATACAAAAGAATATTACAATGGCAAAAGCTTATTTATGAGGAAGACACGCAAATAATAGCAAAACAAGATTTCATTGTATTGCCTTTCATCAGATGGTCAACCGGTTAGATGGTTGGTGGCAGAGACAAAGCAGGCGAGCAAACAACATAACAGGAAAATACAAAAATGAGGAAGAGAGAAAGGAAGGAGAAAAGCGACAGAGGCAAAGAAGGCTTTCGCAGCTGTTGTTAGGTGGCGCTTCCTCTGATTGGAGGCTTTGGCTGAACTCCCAGTTCTTCAAGTCAACATTTCAACATTAAAGACCTAAATGCACCCGAGCATATGTATGATGCCAAGCTTTCTTTTAAGCAGGAAACCATTTGTCATTTAAAACTAGGTTGACGTGTTTCACGTGATGATTATATTGACTGATTGATTGGTTGATGGATTTGGCAACTATGAAAATATCTTGAAATGCCATGAGACATCTGGTTATGCCAAAGTTGCTGACATTTCATAGCATTGCAGACATCTGCAAAAAATAGTATTAGCCTGGGATGAAGGTGTTAAGCAGCATCTAAGTCTATAATCTGTCCTGTGGCACGTCTATTTGTGTTTATATTTGCCATGTGCCACTTGAAGTATCACTGTGGGCCAACTCATTTTTATTTGTATATATTTTTTACATTGTTGATCTGACCATTAGTGCCAGAAATATACAGAACTCAAACTATTCATTGTCCTCATGTTTTATTTGTTATAGTTTCATGTTTATGTACATACAGTATGATACAGGCATTATTATTATTATTGTCCCTGTGAATGATTTACATATGTGTATGTATATATATAGAATGATGGCTCCCTTCCAAGGAAACAACATTACTGCGACACACCTAAGGACTTTTAGTCCAACAACTATCCAACAATGATAATGACGAGTTGTATATTTGTTCAAATGTTAATTCTTTATTTTATGGTCAAACAATCAGATCAATTCTTCATGTGCCGAATATTTGAGGAGAAGCCAGTCAATGTGCATTGGTATTTTATTTTATTTTTAATAAAAAAGGACGTCGAATCACATCCAACGAATTATTTCAATGACAAAATGTTCAGTGTTATGGAAGGATTACCTGTGTTTTGCCAATTATGGCAAAATCTTTGGTCTGCCTGTTTGTTATGTAACACGGCAAGAACTGTCTCCGTCAGACACCAAAATAATGTTGGTATTTTGAGTGTCATAACATTTGCAGGTATAAGACAACCTACATTCAACATCATTTATAGGACTTGGCATTCAATTACACACATATCTCAACATGAAGATAGTGTGTCAACATTTCTTGTAATCCAACAATTATTTTACTTAACTGAGATACAATGACATTTTGGTGAACTCATTTCCCTTTAAAAAGATTTGGATTTGTCGAATCATCCCCACATTGTCAACACTGCAGGCAAGCACCTAATACCAGCATGTGTTGTTTTTTTACCATCCATTTTCTGAGCCGCTTATCCTCACAAGGGTTGCTGGACTGCTGGAGCCTATCCCAGCTATCAAAGACCAGGAGGCAGGGTTCATCCTGAACTGGTTACCAGCTAATCACAGAGCACATAGATACAAACAGCAGTCACATTCACAATTACACCTAGGGGCAATTCAGAGCCTCCAATTAATGCATGTTTTGGGGGTGTAGAAGGGAAAGGACGACCTGGAGAAAACCCACACAGGCACAGGGAGAACATGCAAACCCCACACAGGTGGGCCGGGATTTGAACCCCAGTCCTTAGAACTGTGAGACCAGTGATCTACAGCTGTTCCACCATGCCGCTTGTTTAAGATTTATTTTATTTATTTTAAAAGGATGATTGGTGGCAAAAAAAAAATGCTAAAGTGAATTCAATTTCAATGTTTGTATTTCAGCAAGAAAGATTAAATCAGTGCACATCCTTTCAACGGCCACATGAAATGATGTGGCAGGCCAGTTCTGGCCCGCAGGCCACAAGTTTGACACCTGTGCCAGTCTATAGTTTGGACACAGTTCTTAATGCTATTTAGTGTGAAGTTTCGACATATACTGTTAGTGCCATACAACAATTTTGCTACAGAATATGACAGCAGCCTTGAACAAGGCAGAGTCGAGTTAGTCACAAATGCAGGCAAGAGTGATTTTGTATGAACTGTCATGTAAAAGTGTAGGATTACATTTTTTTTTTTAAACGACAGACGGCTTGAGAAATTAAACATTTAGTTATAGCTATGCACCAAAAGTCTTCTCCTGATTGACTTAATCACTGAACTGTGGTTTTTGTAAGTGAGGAGAAGGGCAACAGTCTTTCTGGTCACTAAAGTGAAAGAAAAAAAAGCCAGCCCTGTTGTCATAAGAAAATCCCCTCAGTCCCAGCTAACCTCCACACCAAAGCACTGTGAGGCACTGAAACATGTGACCTTGTATTACATAAATTCGACTCTTTTGTCATACCCTGCCAGAGCAGCTACAGCCGCTGCTTCCCTTTTATATGCTACAAGAGTTAAGAGCAAGAGCTTTGTGGAATAAATGGGGCTTTATGTGCAGGCACTTGAGTGGGATGTGGATGGTCGCCTGAGTGGAATTTGCATAAACGAGTGTGGACTTTGTGCAAGACAAACCCAGCCCAGCACAGTAGATTCCAATACTGGGGCGTTTGCAAGGAACCAATCCACTTGCAAAAAAATAAGGATTTCTCTATCCAGGCTCAGTGTATCTTGCCTCCCCAAAACAGCTTTATAACCTTAAAACTAGTTTCTTTGTCATCATATTGAAAACAAGTAATGAATTTCCTCCTGAGTCACCCCAAACTTTAAGAAGGTATCAGAGGAACAATCCTATTTTTCTAAACTTATCTCACACAAGATGACCAAGGAAGCATGGGACAAAATCTAGTCTTCAATCGTTGTTGTTTTGCAAAACGGAATTTTAGAAGAAGGTCCTGCCAGCAGATCAAAAAGGGGACCATGAAAGTATCATCAACATTCCTCCCTGAGTCCACATTTTGTTGGCAGCGTCCCTCATGCGATTCCAGCATCAGTTTTCAGACTCTCTTCTGCAGAAGTGACATTTACTTTGTTATTCAACTCCTTCCAAAACTATCCAAACACAGCAGATAGAGAAGTCCTATCATTTCAATGCTGGTTTGTGAGTCAGTCTTTCCCATCATGCCACAGTACGAGAAACGCAGAATGAGGTAATTTGATGTTCCAAGCTTGATGGTACAATGCAATAAGTCCAACTGAGCTAAGCTGGCCCATTTGATGCAGAACCGGGTCAGTGCCATGGTGCAGCTGTTGCTTTTAGACACAGGGACACAAAGACAGAAATGAAATCTTGGACAGGATACGTCTTGTTATTTGCACTCATTTGACTCTACATTCTCAGCCCCCCCCCCCCCACCTCACTCCCCATCTTTGAGCTGGGGAAACATCCAAAAGCAATCACAGATTCACTGAAACTTGGCATATGTGTTGGCGTTTCGAATTTCTCTCCCACAGGCTTTTGTCTACCAGGAAAAGTGCCAGGAAGAGAAAATGATGTAATAATGTAACCTTATAGACCAGATCTACATTGTCTCTGCCTGTAAGACTAAGTTGGACTTCGTGAGACTAATAACTTATAATGCTCCACAATGTTGTTATCTGTATTGTCATTATAGCCCATTCCCAGGTTGTATATTTGCCCGCTTAACGGTCAGGAAGGCAAATTGAAAGAAAATGGAGACTTGCCACCCACCCCCCCTTCACTCTTCTTGGAAGATTTTCTAAAATATGGTGGAGTGTGTTTGTGGGAATTTCTATCCATTTTAACAAAAGAATATTTGAGGTTATTGATGTTTACACTTGTCACTTACAATCTCTCAATCGTTTATCACAAAAGTGTTTCATGAGATTGAGACTGGACTCTCAAGTTCTTCCAAACCAGATTCATCCAACATTGCTTTGTTCTCCAGTTGAAAAGGAAAAAGGCTCTTCCCAAAACTGTTTACACAAAGCTGTAAGCATCCTATTTTCAAAATTATCTTTGTGAGAATTAAGAGTCAAGGGGAACCAGGGAATCCTGCGAGTTGTGTCCTGTGACGTTTACAAGACGGGACATTTTGTCAAGCATGTCCCTTTCTCAAAAATCTATAAATATTACTGAAAACAATTTTTGTTTGTCACCAGTGGAAGGAACAGGAAGAAATATTGAGTGAGTTTTATCTCATAATACCTTGTGTAATTCAGAACGGGAGGTTAGACTATTCTGCCAAGCCATTTACTGTAGCAAATGCACTACTCGCATTGCAGTGAGGAGTTCGTGTCCCAACAGCTTCACGACTTGTCTTCAGTTCAACTAGTTTTGCCTCTCAACGCCGCAGTGTTTTGCGAATGACTCGTTTCTTAATATAAGCGAATACTTGAAGCGTCCTTAAATGGCACATCAAATCAGAGATGCTTTCAGTGACTGGGAGTCATGTTTTCTAGTGAAGAGCCGCATTTCATTTATAACTAACAGACCAAAATAACCTAGCTGAGTCTGACATGTACTCCTTGAATGAAATTGATTTTTGTTTCTACAAGCTCATTTCCTTATTGGTCACTAAGTGTGTGGTGATTCATTTTCAGGGAAACTGATAACTGCAAATACAGACCAAGAGTTCCAAACTGTTTATGAGAAGTGTTTTGTTTGTTTTTTGGACTGCTTGCTGCAACCCATATTGTGCTCTAGAAATTGTGGCCTTCTGAATCCGGAGCAATTAGCAGTAACAAGCTTTTGGCAACATGGTTGCTCAAGTATTTCAGACATGAGCATAAAGGAAGAACATTTTTAAAAATGCATGCAGAAAGTGTCTCATGACATAGAGTACTTTGAATCTGGCCCCACGTTGATGAGCATCAGTATTGTTGTCAATTTTTTTTATGGTGTTGGTTTTTATGTGTGCCCAGGGATAGTAACAGCATTTCAAAAAAGTGACATGTTCCAGATTTTTTTTTTCTTATCCGGGAGGGCTTTTTTAAACAGTTACGCAGTAAACAGCCCCTTCCCTGTGGTGGAAAAAAGCAGTTTCTTTAATCTGGCTTTCCCCACCATTTTTCACAGGGATCCCAGAAGCAGAGCGGGATATCGCATTCTCACTGCTCCTGCCCAGCAACTCAACAAATTCTGAATTTCATGCCAATGAAACTGGGACAGAACAAATATTACTTTGCTCCTTAGCCATGGAGTTGAAATGCGAGTCTAAAGAAAATACACTGTAGATGTGTTTTGTGTCCAATTCTGCAGGTTCATACATGCCAGCTTGCAGGCTAATAAATAGAAATGTGCACTCGTTCACTCATGGCTCGGGTCATGGAAGGTGTGTTAACATCTATTTAAAGGCTGTAATTGTATCATATTGACTATTTGTGAAACTATTACTCACCACTGTCTGATCTCAAGTCACGGAAAGGATTGTGTGTGTGTCTGTATTAGGATTGTGTGTGTTGACAGACTTCTTGACTGTCTGAATGGTTGCCATTTCCAAGGTCCAAAAAGATAAGCACAGCGCACATCTCCAAAATCCCCACCCTCAATGTCCTCCACTACTCCCCACCCTCTGCATTATATAAGACCAGCGGCTGCCAAACAACACAAATATGATGTAGACTGAGGCGAAGTGAATGGGAAGCTTTAAGATAGGAAAAGGAGGACGTTCGCGATTCTTTTAACTGAAGGGCGGCAAAGCATTGAAGAATGCAGGCTTGTTTTCTTTACACCAACATAGCGTCCCATTAGATCTTTGTGAAGCCACTTTATTTCATTTTGCGTTGACCCACTTTTCACTGAAATCATTTCAGTTGCTGTTCAGTTTCCAATTAAAGGTGTCTGTGCAACAAAGACATTCAATTCAGTGCGAACAGCCAGACACCACAACATACCTGGAAGCTTTGCTCCAGCACATTCCATAACACAGGGATATCGGAATGTTTTGATTTATGAACCAGTCGCGATGAAAAAAAAAACCCACATCTATTTTGTTTTGAGAGTTGAGAGTTTAAATTTGACTCTTTAGTTTGATTTCCAATATATTTATTTTTAAGCAACAGAAGTGGCAACGATGACTACATTTAGCAGTTGGTTCAGGAGCCTGCATTGTTTTATGAAGGTGGAGTTGCTGCTGTGAGACATGCTGACAATGATAATCTGAAAACTGTGATGTGGAGGATTTGACCATCTAGTACAGATTTATAATCCACCTGTGGAACATGTCGGGTGCTGTCTCAGTTGTTTGTTGTGCAGGACAGAAGAGCTTAAGCGGATCATTTGTGATGTAGCAACAACAGCATTAGAGTGTGGGTCACCCTGTGTGAACCATGTGTGTTCATATAAGCTTATCTGTACTCTAAGTACTATGCATCAACAACAGTATGGGTTTATAGATGATATGTAATGATATAAGTGTATATTCCTTCATAACATCATTAACATAAAACAGATAACTGACCATTTTAAGTTCTATAGAACATAAAAGATTCCACAAACTGGTGAAGTTCATTGTGTGAAGCAATCAACTTGCTCCAGACACTTGCGTCTACTCCAGAAACCCCGCGTTGTCTCGTCAATTTGTTTGTATTTAGTTCTTTGGTTTCTTTCAATCTGTGTCTGTTCATTGATGTCACTGTTAGCAGTGTTAATCTAGTCATCCATCCATCACTTTTCTTTGCCACTTATCCTCACAAGGGTGCAGGAGTGCTGGAGTTTATTCCAGCTGACTTTGGGCAGGAGGCAGGCTACACCCTGAAATGATTGCCAATCATGTTTAAAAATTATTTCGCGTTACGTTCGACCTGATAAGTAGTTTAAAATAAAAATGCTTCTACTTTCTTCTTAAGATAGGCTATAGCTGTATAATGACAATTCCCGTTCTATTAATGTGAACCAAAGAGTTAACCTGCCATTGAAATTATGTACAGGCATCCCAGTGTTAAGTTGGATAAACCAGAATGGTTAGGGTGTGTCTTGCATTTTGCTCATGAATATTGTTCAGTACATTTTCTGAGCCTGTTTCGGTGCTAAGTGTAAGGTAGCTACAAGAGTCCTCACACAAAAATCACCAATTTTGCAGCAATTTACACAGTAGCAACAGTAATAAGTTTCAATATATCTATCATATTTTTCAGAATCAGGTTTAACTTCAATGTTCAAGTGTGTAAAAATACACAAGGAATTTTTCTCCGGCAGTCGGTGCTGTCCTGGTACGACATTCAGAACAAAGAAAAAGGAATCTGGTCGGCCCAGAACAGAACTCAAAGCCTGCAATTAATTACTTCTCATTGTTGTTTGGTTGTTCCATTAACTGTGCAGCTACACTTTTTGTTGAAATATATTTTTGTACTGTTTGTTTTATGTATTCTATATACTACTCTTAAATATTTAGCATTTTACATTCAGCATTCCTTTATAAAATGAGGTGTAGTGATTCAATGGATAAATAGTCATGGCGACATTTACAGTCCGCAGAGAAGATAAGTCGTCATTCATTATATAGTTTTTGTTATTGTTAATACTGACATTTGTGCGTCTGTTTTGCATGACGTGTGACTTTATATTTAAATGCAATCTCAGATGCGATGTATCGTATTCCTGTGCTTTCGCTGGCATCCATGCAATTGTATCCTGTGGGACTGTGAGTTCTACAGCAGTACTTACTGTACCTTCCTCACTTTTGTACCACTTCCACAATGTCATTCCTCACTTTTTCCTACTATGTATTTAAATGCGTCAACCAGAAAGGAGGCCAAGATTCAGAGCTAACTCATTGCACTGCACCATTACGTGCACTGTGATCGCTCACTGTATGTATTGATGGAATTCGTCCATTCAGAGAATTCTCTTACTGCATAAATATTCCTGTATTATCAGATGTCGCCTGTGGGTCTCTGGGCAACAATAATTATGTCCAAAGATTTCACACATCACATGTGGGAGAGTTGTATACACTGTGTGTCCTTGCTGGATTGCATAACCTTGTGGCCGCCGATCATATAAAGGCTTCTTGCAGTGAAGCTATTTTTCTGATATGTATTAGCATTACAGAGTGGCGTTTTTATCCTCCATGGACTCTGCGACACAGCTGGATACTGTCTCCACTGTATTGTTGGACAGCTCGCTGTTCAGTAGTCCACTGGACCATGGCCAGCACTCTTTGGTGATCTGGGGCCAGCATAAGGGAAATTTTACGGCATTAGTTACCGCGGGACAAAAATATCAAATCAGCAAAGTCATCTTGAGAACTATGTAACATATGTGGGGAAAGGATTATGCCTAAAAGGTGTTTCTCCAGTTGAAAACAGCTCAACTACCCTTTTTTCAGCTTCCTTACTTTGATGCAAATTATTGTTACTTGCAATCTTTATTTCAACCTTTTAACTTTGATATTTGTGGATAGCAGTCTTTTTTGCAAGTCTTATTTTAGTTAATGTTCTCATTTAGAAGACTGATTAGATGGGCCATTTTTGTCTTAATTACAAGCACATGAGCTGTTGAAATGATTTTTTTTTTTTTTTTTTCATTGGAACAGACTGAGTGGTCAGGGCTTGTGTCAGAGCCGCAGGCTCATTGCCTCTCTTCAACACGGTGCACTGGGGTGTTTATTGTCTGACAAAATTGCGTGTATGACCAAAACTCTATCGATCAATTTCTCCATGACAGAGGTAAATACAGGTTTGCAAGGGTGGGGCTTTCATCCAAGCAAAATGTTGCTTTCCTGGCCTCACATTTCCTTCTAGTTTTAATAGCAGGAAATCAAAAAGCCAAACCCACTTCAGGCTTCCTGGATTAATAGTCAAGTAGAACTCAAAATGTGACCTGAAGCTCCCGATTGCTAAATGTTGTTTCTTAACACGCGCATGTACTGTAAAAATTTAACACCCATAGTAAAGTCAAAGCATACAACTGCTCAATCCAGGCCCTCACTCTCAAGCACTTGAAAAATGTCTCAACTCTCGCAAACCTGAATGTAACTTGTCAGGTTCCTCCCTCTTGTTTTCAATTGATGGGATTAAAAATGTGAATGCATGTGAGAATGGATGAGCGCATTTGTGTCACCACTTGTGTTTTCTAATCCCGACAGTCGAGTCTCGCCGTGACAGCCACGTGATCCGGGACACTCTTGAGGAACACAGTTTTAGGAAGAAAGTGTCCTGGCTGCATGCAGACACTGTTTGTCTGGCAAACACTCCCATCATCATTCTGGCACGTTGTCTCTAATGAACAAATGTCAAAAGTGTATTTTTTGTTTTAATCTCATCACAATTTTCCGCTGTCCATCAGACTCCTCTTCAAATCTTAATTTGACATCTACTGTCCATATCAGCCTTTTATTGACATACTTTTCAAAACTTTTTCATGTTTCTGTCTTTCCTGGTTGTCTCTCATTGGCTTCGCCCAACCAACTTTATACCTCCCTATGTCTTCTTGCAGTTGCCTATACACCTAAAACTAATGTTTTAACACATGCCCAATTTATTTTAGATTTTTTATTGACACGTCAGTTGCGTCAGGAAGGGTATACGGCGTAAAAACTGTGCCAAACAAATATGAGCATTCATCTGAGATGACACGCTGTGAAGACCCTTAACGGGACAAGCCGAAACAAATATATACATACATTTTTGTTGTCTCCATTGAAATGCATTTGCAGAGTGTGAGAAAACCTCCAAGCTGTAGGTGACACAAAACGGAATACTATGACATCATACCTCATCCAAACAAGATGAGAGTTCCAAAAATACTGTTTGCGGCGACTTAAAACAAGTAGCCTGGATTTTTATTTAACAACGGTATTTAATACTCGTTCATGTCGACCTATACTGTACAGCATGTACTGTATGTATTATATAGTTTTAGGCAATGTGACAGATTTGTCCTTTTTGTCAATGTTGTCATGTTTTTCCTGTAGTTTCTGCCTACTGAGACATTTCAAGTTCTTTGTACCTGAAGCTCATTTTTATCAATTTGAAGTTTTTTTTTATTTTTTTTTTTGTCCCACTATTCGTGAAGCACACAGTACCATGAATGAAGAACCTGTTTTATCTTACTCACCAGACATGTCGGTCACACATTATTAATATGGAAATAAACTCAATATTTAGAATATTTAGTCTGTGTGTGTGTAGGTGTGGATGTGTGTTTGTGATAAGTGTATCAATTTAATTTTTCTCACAAAATAATTAAAGTACTCCGGCATTGCAGAAGGAATCAGGACCAACTCTTTAACTCTTTAATGCCACCAAAATGGGTCCTGTTGGTCACAATCACGCCAAAACACAGAGACCCCTTCTATAGGTTCTGCCTTTGCCCTAACGCCCATCTGCGCCTTTCTCACATGCATACATACTGTTATCTTCAAGCAAACCCCCAGACAATCAGAAACCACAGAACTCGAACATTGTATGGTACAGGGTGGCGAAAGAATCTGTCTGTCTGTCAGTCTGTCAGTCTGTTTGCCTATCGGCGGCACAATAAACAAGTGGTTTGCATGTCTGCCTCAGAGTTCTGAGGTTTTGGATTCTGGATGGCAGCGCTTCCTCTCACATTCCAAAACTGTGTACAGATTAAACAAGACAGAAAAGACCAGATAAATCAATATAAACGTTTCAACTTGTTTGACAAAACATACAATAATATAGTTCACTGACTCTTATGTTTGCGACAGTGTGTGATGCAAATGCTAGATTTAATATCTTTTGTCTTTTTTAGCAGACAGTGGAATCTCGATTTAACGGACCCGATTTAAAGGACTTTGGATTTACAAGACAGAAAATAGTGTTCAATTTGCATTTGAGTGAGTTCAATTTGGATCAACTGAAAAGATTTGAAAGCTTTTAAAAAAAAAAAAAGTACTACAATCTTGTACTGTTATGGATACTTTTGGACTGCAGAAATTACAAAATAATCATACTGTTTTGTACTGGTATTTTGGGGCCACGAAAAATAATTTGCTTCCATTTGACAGACAATCTAATTTAACAGAAGAACCCTATTCCTTATTCTTAAAGATCGCTTCGCCTCTCGTCGTTTGCTTGAGTTTACGTGTGTGACACATTTGAACAGGTTGAAAGTACGCCTGCTTCATCAGCGCTGTAAATTCAGCAAGGGGTGGAGCTTCACCTCTGCAAGGCGTCGACGTTACTTCCATAATAAGTTCCACTCGTCCCAGCTTCAAGTGTTCGGGCAAAGGAAGCAAATTTGCGTGACCGCGTTATTCGCACCACCCCACACGGATTTGCATTGGTACGTTCAAGCGGCATAGACTTTCTCTAAAATTATGATGCATGAAATGCCCAAAAGGTGTCTGGTGGGCTTGGAGCTTCAGTCCGTTAAATAGAGGTTCCATTGTATTTGATAGTGAATGTATTGAAAGTAATGAAGTTACATTACATTCATATGATGGTAATAGGAATATGTTACTAACTACAAACGATTTACTGGGAACGTGTAACTGTATCGGAATACATTTTTAAAGTAGCATTTTGTTGTTGTTTTTTTTTTTTTATCCTGTCCTGTTCAGTTGTTACGTCAAGCAGAATGGATGATTTATATCCATTTTATGTTATTCTGCAGCAGTTGAGTTTTTGATATATATAGAAATATATGAACAGAGGGGAGAGAAAAATAAACAAGACAGGACAGTAGCAATAATAACCACACATTAGGATGGTATTTTATGCATTCCACTTCGTGAAATGTAACAATTGTGCGATTATAACATAATTAAGTAGTGTTTGGGCACATCAAGTTTGCACTAAATAGCCTATTTAATGTAGCATCAAACTACACATTGGAGTTACCAAGAGTTAGGTAACCTAAACAGTGAAAATCGATACAAGTCTGCATCTTGAAATACAATCAAGACGTGAGATTAGGAAAGCGACCTGCAACAAAAGATATTTTCCCAAATAAAGCAGTGGCGTTCTGATCATGTCTGCTATCAGTCTGTCAGCTGCAGTGTACGTAAAAGGTTTTTGTTTATTATTAACTGTTTACGTCTGTAGTGTGTGCTTTGCATATGCTATCTGTTAACAGCTCAGAGATTAACAGAGGTAAAAATTAACCGAGTTCGTTTTATTTGTTACCTTGTTAAATGCTTGATACTGATTATCCTGCTTTCCAACGATAACAAGTACCCCAGACATTGCTAGTCTAGACCAAATCTGGTTTGATAGATTCTCAAATGTAATTCAAGGTGACATTTGAATTTTTTAGACTAAAACTGTATCTTTAATAGGCCCATAAACATATTTTGATTTTGAGGCTCTCTGCTTACGTAAGGAAGCCCGTCATATTGTGCTAACTCAGATAGTACAAGTTGTAGTAAATAATATTAGGGTATGTTTAGCTCAAGCATACATTTAAGTCACCAGTATAACAAGAGAAAACGATTAGCTGCTCATTATCATCCCATTATATCCTTTATGCTCAAAATAGCATTTACCATAATGCTGTGCCTCAGTGGTTCATGCCAAGCACCACCAAAATACAAAACTGTCAAACGTTAAAAATGTACTATGTTCCGGGAACATTTCGCACTCCAATGCAAAAATAGACCTCTATACCATGTGCTACACAAATGGCAGATATAGAAGGCACGCCATGTTTAATATGTTCTACTTTGTCACAAAAATGTCATATTTTACCATTATTTTGTTTGTTTTGTTCATCAATTAGTTTTTGAGTATTTAAGCTTGTGAAAATTGCATTCTTGTCGAGCAACCCAAAAATATGTTCACTTTATAAACACAATCTATTATGATTGCACTGGTAGTGGAATGGTGCAATACTACGAGACGTTTTGCCGAATTGATTGGTGAGATCAGTATCGTAACGAGCATTTTATGCTGATGGGTTGATCGGCTTTGTTTTCATAATTTTCCCAGCCGATCAATAACATCCTTCATCAGCATCATTGGCGTCACTCAATGGCATCATTGAACGGCTCTGCAAGTGTTATTTACTCCGCGCCGCCATCGCACCTCAACTATTTGAGGTATGTTCACGTTTTTTTAATACGATACGGCTCACAAGCAGGCAACAAAATATTAAGTAGCCTGGCAAGCTAATGCTAACGCTCCTGGCTGTGTGTAAACATGCTGCTGTTCTGTTGAAAATATGATATTGACAAGATAAGTGAATTCCAACCTTTTTGGAGTCAAGGCACATACCTTACAGTTGAAAACCTCATAACACTCCAACTAACAAAAATGTCACAAAAAGTTTATTAATTGCTGCATTGCTTATGTGTATGTGTATGAGCCATCATGTTATCATGGTGGAGGGGTTTGTGTATCCCAATGATCCTAGGAGCTAAATTGTCTGGGGCTTTACCACCCCAGGTAAGGTCACTCATGTCAAACAGGTTCTAGCTGAGGGAACAGACAAAGCATGGTTCCATAAACCCCTACGATGAGTAAAAACATTGGATATAGGTTTCCCTTGCCAGCTGCCCCTCCCACCCTGGAGGAAGCCCTGGAGGTGTGGCTTGAAGTGAGTGCCTTGTGGCCGCGCCTGCTCCCATGGAGCTCAACCAGGAACAGCCTGAAACGGTAACATGGGTCCCTCTTTCCACAGGCTCACCACCTGTGGGAGTGGCCATCGGTTTTGGGTGCAGTGTGAGGTGGTTGGTGAACTAGGGTGGTGGTCCCTTTTAAGAAGGGAGACCGGAGAGTGTGTTCCAACTACTGGTGGATCTTAGTCCTCAGCCCCCCTGGTAAGGTCTATTTAGGGCTGCTAGAAAGGAGGGTCCATCGACAAATTGAATCTCATATTCAGGAGGAGCAATGTGATTTTCCTCCTGGCTGTCGAACAGTGGACTAGCTCTTCACCCTCCCCAGGGTCCTCAAGGGTGCATGGGAGTTCCCCAACCAGTCCACGTGTGTTTTGTTGACTTGGAGAAGGCGTGCGACTGTTTTCCTCAGGAGTCCTGTGTGGGGTGCTTTGGGACTATGGAGTACTTAACCCCCTGATGTGGGGCGATCAATCCGTGTACGACCGGTGTCAGAGTTTTGTCCAAATTGCCAGCAGTATGTCGGGCTCGTTTCCAGTGAGGGTTGGGCTCCGCCAAGGCTGCCCTTTGTCACCAATTCTGTTCATAACATCGATAGACAGAATATATTGGTGCAGCCGACCATAGAGGGGCTCCAGTTTGGTGGCCTCGGTATTGTGTCTCAGCTTTTTTGCAGATGATGTGGTTCTGTTGAGGTAATCAAGGCGTGATCCCTAACTCTAACTGGAGTGGTTCACAGCTAAGTGTGAAGCGGCTGGGATGAAAATTATGCAGACTTTATATCATCTGTTGTGGTTAAAAAAAAAAAAAAAAAAAAGGAGCTAAGCCAAAAGTCGAAGCTCTCTAGTTACTGGCTGATCTACATTACTACCCTCTCCTTTGGTCACGAGCTCTGGGTCAGGACCGAAAGAACAAAACCCCGGATACAAGCAGACGAAATTTTTTCCTCCGCAGGGTGTCCAGGTTCTCCCCTTAGAGATAGGGCAAGAAGCTAAGTCATCCCGAGAGGGAGTCAGAGTAGAGCTACTGTTGGGAGTTGGGAGTTTTTCATTACCTATGTTACCAAGTGCTTGATGATGTGAGGTTCAGGTCTTTTTCTTACTCTATATACATACAGGGAGTGGTACAAAAGCTCCAGAAATGGTGTCACAACTGCCATAACACACTGTTCTAGCCTTCTCTGCCACACCTTCATGCACTCCTGGATTGCACTCATGCACTCTTGATTTTGTCCACATTTTCAAAAGCTTGAGCTTGGGAAAGAGGAAAAGAATCACTCGGCGCCATATAGGTTGAGTGGGGAGGTTGCTCCGGCAGGGCGATTTTGATGACTCGCCTGTTCTCTCGTAATGACTGAAGCAAAAGTTAAAGGATCTTTTTGCAGATGTGCAGGGTGACCGTCAGACCCACATTTTACAGAGTATGAGTGTTGTTCTTCATCTGCTCAATGAGCATTGCCTGAAGCAAGCTTTTGTTTGGAATTGGCACTATACAAATAAAAGAGACTTGATATGTTCTATCTGTTTAGTGTTTGTAAAGAGTAAAGGTGTCCCAAGCGACCATTGTACAGTAGCTGCAGTAGAACGATAGAATAACTGCTGATGTAAGACTGAAGTTATTTGACAGTACCTGCCAAACAAATGAATAATCCATCTGGCCCGGATCTATATTTTCCGTGCAAACTGTTTTATAAACACCATTTGGCAATGACAGGAAGACCTTCGTAGGAGTTTTAATTGACCCTTCGTCATAAAATATCACTTAAATTGATTCCATATGATGACAAGTTCAAGCTTTACAATAATTGCGCGTTTGTTCTCTGTAGGTTGGGTTGTGATGACCTCCCTTTCTTGGATTTGCTCACCAACAAAATGCTTTTATTGTTTTCCACTTTGGGTGTGAACGTTGGAGCAGCTACTGGAAACATGTTTGACAGTGTAGAAATCCATTAACAATTCACCCAGTCAACCAGGTTGCTGGGGTTAACAAGTGATTGCTTTGTTTTTGCAACGTATCCGATAGACACAGCGATACAAATAGAAAACTTTTTGCAATTGATACACTGCTTTATGTGCTTAGTTTTGGACCTATATTCCAATAGAAACTTTTTCCAAATCACAATGAGCTGTATTCTTAATCCGAGACTATTAACACATATGTCAGCCTTTTGAAGTAAAAGTGTTGAATCAGAAGTACCCTCATTATTCCATCTGCCCACCTTTTTCATGTAAAAACCAAACCTATCACATGCTGTAAGTCCCATTTAATCTGCACAATTGAGACATGCAAAGGCGAGGGGAGAAACAAACCTGTGAAAGAAGAGCAAGATAGACAGCATTGTCTGGTCTATGTTGCTGTTGCAGATTCCCTCATTGAACAGGAAGCAGGGGTCCCTCACTACTGACTCCAGGGAGTCCTGCCGCATGATGTTATTCAGCTTGTCCGTGTTGAGGTTTTGGTATATCAGCTGGTTGCGGAGCTGACGGAAGTGACTGACACTGGGACTGGTGGGGCTCACCGGCGTCGTGGTAAGGCCCTGAGGCACAGAGTCGTCACAACCGTTGGCCAGGTCCAGGCAGCAGCTACAGCAGTCCAGGCCGATGGGTGAACGACACTCATCGTCCGACATCTTGGAAGACAGGTGGATGAGGAGCTGCCAGTAAAGGAGCCCCAGATAATGTTATGAAAATTAAATGCAAAGTCACGAAGAAAGTCAGTATCGTGCTTGAATTCTTCATTTCTAACAGAGATCCAGAAAAGGAAATAACCTGCCTTACCGTCACGTCTGCGGTCCAGAACCCAAAAAAGGAACTACGACAGGTTAAATTCTTCCCTGAGAAGTGCAGTCCCACTGGGCCACTTTGGCTGTTCCTATCCTCGTATCACCCCTCCTGTGGCTCGGCTGTGTTTAGCCTTTTGTCTCGGGCCAACACCGCTGCAGCACCCTTCCTACTGTTGCTGGAGAAAGAGTAAACACCCCCCCCCCCCCCCTCCTTGCTTAACACAAAAACATGCTCACTCACACATACAGCAGGAGTACACTTGAAAGCAACAACCAGAAGCTGCTTGCTGCTTATCACTTTTTTTTCCTTGCACTTTTTTTTATTGAGTTGTGCTTGAGGACACAGAGGGCAGGAGCAAAGGCAGGCATGGTGACGAAGAGGGCGGGGAAACCACTGTGATTGGTAAAAAGGCTACTGGTAACATGCACCAGGGACCTCCTCTCTTAGATTTTAGCCAAGCTCTGCAAACATTAGGGGGAAGAGAGACAGCAAGGGAGGGAACCTTTTACAGCATGCTGGAAACGTGCTGCTAAACCCTGCCATGCTGACAGCATAAATAAGGAGTGGCTTCAAGGAATACACCCAAAGCCATGCAAACAGGAATTCATTGCTGAGTCGTGAAAATAAACAAAAACAAAGAAAGGACATGCTGTAAGCGCTTCAAATTCAAAGTGTTTGTAGTAATCTCCCTTCATTGCTGGAGCTCTAAAAAAAAAAAAAGTTTGAAAAACCTTTCCACGACTTGGTGCTTGTTTTATGAATGAAATGCAAAAAAGAGGACACATTGTACTTCACACGAGTGTGCGCGTACACACATTGACAGTCTTGTAATTACGATGTAGTGACTACGCATGTGACATCAACTGTGGAAAAACATTTTTGTTCTAGGTGACAATTAGAGCAGTTTGTATTTGGAATATGCTGTTTCAATAGAAAAAGAGTGGGTGAAACTAAACTATTTCCTTAAAGTACAAGGTGTAGATATGTCACTAAATATTCATAGATGAATAAAATGAACCCCAGTTTGTCACAATAAGATAAGGATTAAGCATTTTATGTCACTTTTTGAACAAAAATTGCTCAAATGTTCTCCCTAGACACAATTATAAATTATGAGGAAACTTGAAAATGTCCATATTGTTTCTTTTTATTTGAGATATCGTAATATGAAGCGCTATCAATTCTCCATTAAATAAAGACAATAAAAAGCCACTTAAGACATATACATTGGAAGGAAATTGAATGTTATTGGTTTAAATAAGAATATCGTGAATCCTCATCTATTTGTTTACTAACCCTTACCCTATCATTTTGCTAGAAAAATAGAAATGTTTGATACCACATTTTTCAGATCAATGGCAGATTTTGAGCCCTGCATAAGGGCCAAGAGCCCCCATGAGGTCTCCCTGGCCTTAACATGGGCTAATTCTAATACTCCGAAGGAGGCTAACACCAGTGAGGAATTATGCACAATGCAGTTGCCTATTGAGCAGTGCAGGAGCTTTATAACGAAAGCAAATTTAGCTTCTTCAGTGGGGTGAATTCAAGACTACAAGTTTAAAACTAACGAGCTGTTGAATAAAACTGGCCACATGAACCTAAATCCACAGAGAATGGTTCATGAGGGTAATGAAGGGACTGTGGTTGTTTTTCTAACCCTGGCAAATGTTCTCGTCATATCACATGTAAATAGTGAGTGTTTTTTTATCATAAACTATACCTCTATCTTATCTGGCCTCCAATCTGTTTATGTACAAATTGGTCAATTTTCTTTATCGCTTGTCAAACTGTTCTACATTGGGGAAGAGAGAGTCATGCTCTTGCAGACGAATATTTCAAAGGCCTTGTAAATAGCGCACAAAATCATTATACAGCAGACCCGTCTGCAGATGGTTGCTCATGGAAGAGCATAACAACCAGATAATTGGCAATTTTATGAGTTTCTTCAAGCCATGCTGCAGTGACAACGTCTCACAATGGAGAGTTGGGTAGCAGTGGGATCAATTAAGCAGAGAAAATGACGAGAATATTGCTTCATTGAGTGTGTGATGATGTCCTCTGGCTGTGCATGAGATGGACAGATTCGAGCGGACACTTCCCTCTTGTGGTAAATCGGCAAAGTTGCAACCACTTCAGCAATTTCTCAAACGGCTACTCAAAGCTTTCAGTTAAGGAGCAATAAATAACCAGATTGTTGATAGTCCATCGCATACATCCATCGATTTTCTTAGCCACTTATCCTCACAAGGGTCGTGGGAGTGTTGGAGCCTATCCCAGCTGTCAAAGGGCAGGAGGCGGGGTACACCCTGAACTGGTTGCCACCCAATCGCAGGGCACATAGAGACAAACAGCCACACTCACAGTCACACCTTGTGGCAATTCAGTGTCCAATTAACGTTGCATGTGTTTGGGATGTGGTAGGAAACCAGAGTGCCTGGAGGAAACACAACCAGGCACGGGAGTACACGAAAACACCACACAGGCGGGTCCAGGATTGAACCCGGGACCTCAGAACTGTGAGGCCAACGCTTTCCAGCTGATCTACCGTTCCACCTAGTCGATCACATGATAACTATAAATTCTATTCTATTTATTAGAATTACGTGAAAGGTGTGCTTAGAAGCTACCATTTATTCTTGAAGCATGCTGCATAAAATAAAAGACCCTTCTCCAAAATATGTGACTGAGATATTTTGTCAAAGAGCATTTATTTTCCTTTTGTAAGCAGCATGCTCAAAAGCAGGACGTATCAAACTGTCAAATGAGACCCAATTCAGACCGGTTTAACGTAGTTGAATTAATCTAACATTTTTTTGAGTGAAGAAGGATACACAATCACAGTGATGTGTTTTGATCTGATGACAGGGACAAAATGTTCAAAATTTCTCATAGTTTTGCAACGCAGTACCACTAATTAAAAAAACAATTGTAAACATGA
This sequence comes from Syngnathoides biaculeatus, assembly GCF_019802595.1. Lineage (NCBI taxonomy): Eukaryota > Metazoa > Chordata > Actinopteri > Syngnathiformes > Syngnathidae > Syngnathoides > Syngnathoides biaculeatus. The sequence goes on from NC_084650.1 coordinate 2,169,220, forward strand.
AACAATTGTGCAGATGTACCTAATGTTGGGACTTGGTGTGTATTCCTTTTGAGAGTGCTGAATCTTCTTCCTTCCAGATTACAGGAAATGTGTTAGTGGCGATTCTCCAATTGAGACGGTCTTGGCTCTCTGTTAATATATTTTGGCTGGAAATGTCTTTACAATTGAATTTTGGACTGATCCCAGCACTTTCTATCAATGATTCATTTGATGAACATTAATCTGGTCCACCAGTTGCTAAAAGTAGGTTGAGGAAACTAATGTAGCAGGAGCTAAAAAAAAATAATAAAAAAAATCATGGGATTAGTTAAAGCTGGTTGGTGCGGTATGTCCTCATGCAATTCACATACTGTACAATGATAAGTGGCATGTGGGGCACGTTTCAAGAGTGACTTTCTGAACACTAAACAGGGAACATTTGCATTGCATGCTCTGACCTCATCTTATCTTGAGATTTATGGTTTAGTGTGTGTGCTCACAGCAGTCAGATGTTTGCAGCTTAGTCTAATCTTTCCAAAACTACTGGAACACTACATCAATAAAATGTTATCTGATGCCCTCAATGTCTGACAAAGTTTACTTACATAAAGCACGTACCATGTAATGAAGTCAATGTCATTGTAAGGTGCTTCTGGTGTCCTCATCAAAATCATTCAGGCATCGTGAAAATCTCACAGAAAAATGAAAGTTTTTTGAGGTCCTATTCCAGATTTTTTTAATTCCATCCATCCATTTTCTGAGCCGCTTATCCTCACAAGGATTGCAGGGGTGCTGGAGCCATTCCCAGCTATCATTGACAACCTTCAACTGGTTGTCAGCCAATTGCAGAATTTCCCACTTGTTGAAACACAAATCCCTGTTGTTTGAATCCACTTACTGCACCTCCCACAATTCTAGTTGAAGCTTAAGTACTTTAGACACAACTTGCAAACATATTTCCATCAACTAAATCACATTTTGCACTTTGATTCTCTTGTGTGGAACAATGGTAAAGCAAAGCAAAGCAAATTTATTCATTGTATATAGCGCATTTCATACGCTCAAGGTGTTTTACATTTAAAAAAGGAAAAAAAAGGAAAACTGCTTGTAAACAAAAAAGCAAACAAAAACGTTTTTGAAAAAGTACGGTACAAGTAAAACAGCATATAGTGTGAAAAATATTCTTTAAAAGTCAAGGTGCTCTGAAAAGCATTAAAAGATGAGATTAGATTAAAAACAAAACATTTTTAATCTAATCTATTCTAATCAATATGATCTATTTTAAAGCTGACTGGAAGCCATTGCAAGGACTTTAGAATTGGAGTTCTCTGGTCTGACCTATTTGTTCTGGTCAGAAACAGAGCTGCAGCATTTTGAATGAGCTGACACTGCTTTATGCTCTTTTTGGGGAGTCCAGTCAAAAGACTATTACAGTCGTCAAGTCTACTGAAGATAAAAGCATGAATGAACTTCTCCTGGTCTGCTTGGCACATAGAAGCCTTTACTCTGGATATGTTCTTCAGGTGGTAGAAGGCAGTTTTAGTATTTGATGTGACATGACTATTGAAAGTCAGGTTGGAATCTGTCAGTACACTAAGGTTTTGGACTTGGTCTTTAGTTTTTAAAGAGTGACTGCTGGTATTTACGAACAGTAAACCTATTTTTCTTTATTACCAAAAATTTATCTCAGTTTTACTGATGTTTGGTTGAAGGATTTTTATTAGCTCCTCCAGTTATTTATGTTTTAAACAAAACGCCTCAGTTGAACAGTAAACTGAGAAGTGAAACATAATTCATGCATAGATTACTCAACATCAACCAGCAACTTAAAACTGTCGCAAAAACTTATGACTAATGATGTGCAGAAACAAATATTAGCCAGTTCAGTGAGCATGGGTGTCACTTCAAACATAGAGGCCGTCAGTGTCAGAGGCAGAGATAGAGTAAGAGGTGGTCGAAGGGCGAAAAGGAGAGAAAAGCAGTATAAGACGAAGAACAATTCTGTACTGTATTTAAAAAATATGGGCAACTTTAGGATTTAACTTTTGCATTTCCTCAATTGCTAAAACAGAAAACCCCGTTGTTTCAACCAAATTGTCAGTGCCCTGATGCCACTTATGGAATTGATCACTCTTTAGGTAGAACTATAAACTTGTTAGACATAACATATCTTCACCTGCCAAAACACAAAGACAAAGAACAATTACATTTTGTAAATCCACATGGAATACGGGGAACTTTCTCGGGCCATGTGCTTTTCTGTAGTTTGAAATTCAGAATACATCAAGTGCAGCCCAATTTTAGCAGATTGTCCACGAAAGGAAAAACATTCAGTCTCTCTTGCTCTCTCTCTCTCTCTCGCTCTTCCAAGTAATCAGGACCACCTCTGCCACATACCTGTTATCAATCAGCATTCCTGATTTAATTCCACCGCCAGAGTATTAACATTTATTGGTTGTACACCAGCTTTCTCCTCACACTGAACTACGCAACTCCCCTGCAATCGCACTTTGTGTTTGTAATGTCTGATTCCAAACGCAAATTAGCTTATCTAGACGAAAATATAAGTCTTTATGAATTAGAGTGCGCGAACTTTGACCTAGTTTCTTGTGTCTGAAAATGACTAATTTTGGGGGCGGAGCCTCGTACATCACTACAGGTGGACCTGCTATTGTGTGACTGGTACTGTCTGGCATCAGCTTACAACGTGAAATTATATTTATGGTGAAGCAAGATATCACCAGCTATTGCTCTCAAATTAACGTGGCGACATTTTAAACAGATTTTGTTCATTAAATTCCTTATTTGTGAAATTGTACCAGCCTAGACTGAGGACTACATTATCATGTTCTGTTTGTTTTACTGCAATAATAAACAAACCTTGTACATGCAAATTAGTGACGGACATCATACAGCAGATAGTATCTTATACAAGCACACGCAGATCTATCGCGCTGTACAATGAACGGGCACTGAAGTATGTCTTATGCCCATATTTAGTCATGACTCCATAATTTCCTCATGTCCTCAGTGGAGCTTTGTTCTGTAGCCAGATGTGTCCTTGATCGCTTCTCTGCACGTAAACTAACCTTGATGAACTGCATACTGGACACTTTGTAATAATCCATTGCCAGCTAGAACCAATTGAGACAGAAACCCTTTGTCCAAGTGGAAAGCCCCGATCACACACCACAGGTTTGATACCACTACACTTTGATACTAGTCCGCCCTTCTGAAAAGATAAAGGATGTGTACTTTCTCTGTATCTTCACACTTCTGATCTGCTCTCTACAGCCATTGTCTGTAACTCATAAGTGCCCGGAATATTCTGTGAGTAAATTCTTCAAAGAAAACGTTCATCATCTACAGCCTTTATTTGGATAACCAACATTCTCACTACCCGAAATTAAACGAACACGCGGAGGAAAAAGTGTCCTCCAACAACTGATGACACCGACGTGATTTCGGACTTAGGTGTTGGTTGACAGACAGAACATCGGCCGGCGAACAATTGAGAAGGTAAGAGCACATTTATCCTCCAAAAATGATCGACTGTCTGTTAACTGGGGTTGAGGTCCATGGCACGTTTGAATTTGTTACATTGTGAAATTATAATTTTTGGCTGGATGAACAGTAGGGGAAATTGAACATTAATAAGTCCTGGGTTTGAGGCCCTGGTGGGTAATTGTCGCGTGCCACCTAAATGGTTGAAAAGCCATAGAGTGTCTGGGCGTACCACTCTAAAAATTGTTTAAAAGTGCCCTGTGTTCGGAAGTTGTGCCGAAACAAAAAGGTTTTAAATACCGGGTTGGCAGAACACACCGATAAGGTTGAGGCCAGCCCGAAATTTTCTGGACCACGAGGTTTTCTAGTTCTTTTCGGAGAATCCTAGAGACTAGAATTCCTCATTCAAAATCAAAGGACAAAGAGCGATAAGTCCTGGGTTCGAGGGGCAGAGGGGGGTTCGATTTAAAACATAATGCAGAGACAGTTTGACAGTTTGCAGGGAAAGTGAATGGTTCGATTTGCGGCAATTGCCAAAGCATTCTGAACAATTGTTGCTAAATATACAAATGAGAAATGCATCTGATTTGTGTGTTGGAAGGTTGCCTGAAAAAGAACGAGATAGTGAGAAAGAACAGTTGAAAGATTGGAGGAAATGTTGTGAGAATGGTTCCCTCCATTGTCTTTGACTGCGTGTTTGGTGACATTAATAAAAGAAACGGAATAAGCTTGCATTAAAAGAGTGGCGGCTTTAAACTTGGAAGTGTAAAAAAAAATAATTAACAGGTTATCTTCAAATGGTAGAAACGTGAGAGAGAATATTAACAAAGTTGTGGAAATGAAAGTGAAAGCGAGAATGATGGCAATGGGATGTGCGTTAAAGTTGTCGTGTTTGGCTGTCAAGGAAGTTACCGTCAACACCCAAATTGCCCTCCGTGGCGCCTAAACTTTGGCTGCTGGAGTAACCGCCGCTATTAGAGAATTAGAAGGCAGATTGGAAAAAGTGGCCAACTTGAGACCATTCACACTTTTGACTCAGCTATGACTGTACAAGACAGAATTAAATAGACACCAGGAGGTTCCATAAAATATCAGAAATCAATTTAAGAGAACCGCTACTAAACATGAAGACAGCACGAACGCTGAAGCGGAAAAGCAAGACCGTGCCCTTCGCGCTAAACAACAAGCAGCCCGACTGAAAGAAGTAACAGGGAGTTGCTGTCTATGCTGCGGAACACGCAGCTAGAGGCTCTTCAAATGGGGAAGCAGAAAACAGGTTGTATGTTGCTCAGTTACAATCAACTAGCAGAATTAAAGTCTCATGTCCAGAATCTTTCAGGTGTCCACCCTGACTCCATTTTGGATCGAACCTAAGGTCATGAAGACCCAGAGGAATCTTTCAAAGGTCCAGCTTTTCCTCCTCATCACCGTGTGACTCGTTCCCAAATCTTGCAGGCACCCATGTTAGCCAAAGTTGACTGAGCTACTAGCAACTCTATGTTTTACAAATCTTTCTCTCCCACTGATGTGAGTGTGTTGGTGCAGAAACTTCCATCCATGCAATCTGGTGGTGCCCATTGGCTTCAAGCAGTGGAGAGAACGGTTACGGGACTAATGTTAACCGCAGGTGACTTTTGTTTTCTCCTTATAAAACCTTTTCCGCTTTCACAGTTGAATACTCTGATGCAAAATTCTGGTTTTCTGGATCATCAGGCTCTTACACGAGAAAATTATTTGACCTTGTCTACAGCGTTAGATACAATATTCCTGCTCCCTGAGTGTGTCATTCCAGATATGGTTGCTCCCAAAGCAGATGAGGAGGCCGCAACTTTTCTTGACCAAGCCCTCACTGATCACACTGAAAACTGAACATCCCCCTACAGGCTGCGCTTTGCATTCACAAGTGTCCGAGCAGCCATTCCGAAGGGCGTTCCCAAGTCTGTGGTGCAAGCCATGGAGGCCAATTCGGTCCTTCCTGGTGCTGAGGTTGACCGGTGGTAAACATCATTTGAGGAGACATGCTATAGAAAAAGAGTTTAAGGTTGACAAAAGTCTGAAAAATCAGGAAGAAGCCGCTCTTGCTCTGATCTCATCTCCCTCTGTCGGTTCTGAGTGCATGACGTATCAAGCAGGTTCATTCATGGGTCGAGGTGCGCCCCTGGTGGCTGTAACATGTGCTTCAATTGTGGACAGCCTGGTCATTCCGGCCACAAGTGCAGACAGCGACCTCAAGCGTCTGAACGGAGCATGTGGCTAAGATCAAGGAGGTTACACCCAACCCCAAGAGAGTCAAACCAACAGTCACAGACTCTTTTGGCTTCTTTTGTGTTTGCATCTAACTGTCCAGTCAATCTTTTGGGCAGAGATCTCTTATCGCCACGTACCCTCTCATCAAATGCAGCCTTGATGGACTCATCCTGGAATTTCCAGATGGTAACACCTACTGCTGCTCTGCCTCCGGTGCCACCTCCCAGTTCCCGCTTGTTGAACAACGCCCTGTGGCATGCGCCACTGCTGACATCTACTGGGAATGAATGGATATTGACTCCTGTGGTTGGCTCAAAGCTGAACAATTTTGGACTCTCTGGTCACCTTGGGTTCGCAACCTCAGATTTTATGATATGGTAACTGATTGTATGCATTGTTCTCTGTATTATAACAGATCAGGGGATGAGATGTATAGTGAGGCATTTCAGGAAATTGAAAACAACATATGGGAATTAAACATGGGTGATTTGTTTGCAGCCAAACGAGTTGTCACTTTTTCAGTGTTCCTGACTCCTGAACAACTCAAATAGTACACGATGGCGGATCCCCCGGATCCTCCTATGCCTCCTTGTGACCCACATGTCTCCTTGATGGTCTCGCCTCAGCACACAGCGAAGGATCTCGGTCCATTTGTCCTGGCATGCACACAGGCCACTGATTGGCAAAATTAATTTCACTAAGAGGTTGGGATGATTGGCATTTCGGAAACAATTGACGGAGTGTTGTGTGAAATTCCTGGCTCTGATTTTAACACCCCCATCTTGCCTGTTGAAGAAAAACACTGGAAAGTTTCGCATGATCCATGACCTGCGAGCAATTAATGCCGCACTCGGCATTGTCCCAAATTACATCAGCCCACACTCATTTCACTTGCATTGACTTGGCTAATGCTTTCTTTTGCTTCACCCTTCAATGAAACAAATTTTTGCTTTCACTTGGAATGGTGTTTGCTACTCCTACTCCTCACCTGCCTCAAGGCTTTGTTCTTTCACCGGTACTCTTCAATGACTGTCTTTGTCAGTTCCTGTCTCCGTTTGAATTGATTCACGGGGTTGTCCTGGTGCAGTATGTGGATGACCTCTTGCCGGCGGCTCCATCTGAAACTTCTTGTCTCGAAGCCACTAGGTCTATGCTTTCTCATTTGGCCTCTGTTGGACTGAAGTGTTCCAAGTCCAAAATCCAGATTGCAACTACTCCAGGCATCATGTTCCAAACTTTGCTGAACTCACTCACCCACTCAGATGGATGGTCAATGAACAAGGTATGTGCAATCTTTCTAACAGTCTTTGTTGGACCGGAAGCAGACACTTCCTTCATCTCTTTGAAACAACACCTTTCCAGTGCCGCAGCTCTTGCGATTCCTAATTACAGTCGCATGTTCTATCTTGATGTGTCTGAAAAGATCAGCAGTGTTTCTGCTGCTCTATATCAGAAAGGGGAGGGAGGAAGTCGACACGTTTGTCTATATGCATCAACTCCATTGGAAAAATACGAGCGAAGACACTCAATTTGCGCTTCTTTCACATCTGCTCTAGCCAGAGTGATTCAGAAGACTTCTCACATTGTTCTTCATCATCCGCTGACTGTGCGAATATCACACAGTACCGTCCAGTACGTCATGAGTCCATCTTTCACCATGACCGGAGGAAGACAGAGGAAAATTGAAGCAATTTTAACACAACCACATATTCTCTTTACTCATGAAGGGGTAAACATGGCTGAAGGTCTGCTCGGAGGAGAACCGCATTGTTGTGTACAAAAAACGACGGGAGGAAACTCACTCCACACTGGACTCTATGAGACACCTCTTGACAACCCGGACTTGATTCTTTTCACAGACGGATATTGCTTCAAAGGCAACGATGGCCTAGAATCTGGATTTGCAGTAACCCAACCCACAGAAACAGGTTCTGAAGAAGAGCAAGCAAAAAGAATTCCAGTCTCCCAGTCAGCACAAAGAGCAGAAATTTTTGCGGTAACAGCAGCTCTCAAGTTGGCAAAAAAATCAGTCAATTAACATTTACACAGATTCGGCGTATGCACACATGACAGTTCATGTTTCATTAAAAGAATGGCAGCGAAACGATTTCCAAACTCCAACCGCTACACCCATTAAACATCAGGATGACATTCTCAAATTGCGAGATGCTTTAATGCTCCCGACCGCAGTTGCAGTCCTTAAATGGAAAGGTCACTCTCGAACTAATGTTTTTGTATCAGCAGGAAATGAATCAGCAGATCAAGCAGCAAAAAAGGTTGAGGGGTACCGACCAACACTACAGCTTACTGTAAGTGAGTCTGAATGTGACAATCAACAGGAGGTGACAGTAGAAACAGTTAAGATGTGGCAGGAAAAAGCAAGTCCAGAAGAAAAGTGTGTGGAAGTCGAAAGGGGGTGTCAAAGATGAGGATGGCATATGGCGAAAAGAGGGTAAGTGGATTCCATCTCGGACACAATTGAAAAATCTGATTTTTGAAGCCCATGGAACATGTAGGTGTGGATCAAATATTGAGACGACACCACACCTATTGAAATCCTTTCATGAGACAATTTTTTTAATAGGTGAACTGCAGGACTACAGCGTTTGCGGTAGGTATAACAGTATGCTTACAACGAAATCACCACAGGGAGTCCAGGATCCGGACGTGGACGCCCCTGATCAGGTGAGTTCAATCGGATTTCACTGACATGATTAAAACAGTGTCAGGTTACTAAACGTAAATAGTCTGAACCTTGGATTACAGGTCCCTTTCAGGTCACGGAGCAGACGATCACAGCAGTACGTCCTCCAGGAAAGGGGGGCACGTGGTTCTACATCTCGTCAACACGACCTGCCAGATCCACCTCGGGTTCAGCGATCCCTCCACCTGACGACAACCGGAAAACCACGTTTCTCCAGTGCCGGCTGGCACCCGTTGATGACATCATTCCACAAGGAAGCTGACTGTGCCCCAGCTCGACTCATCCCAGAGGAAAAGGTCCTATGCCCGATGCCCCACCCACTCCGGACGAGGATTCCGGTGGCACCTTTCTTTAATTTTGTTCATTTCAAGTGTGAAAGGCAGATTGAAGTATGTCTTATGCCCATATTTAGTCATGACTCCATAATTTCCTCATGTCCTCAGTGGAGCTTTGTTCTGCAGCCAGATGTGTCCTTGATCGCTTCTCTGCACGTAAGCTAACCTTGTTGAACTGCATACCGGACACTTTGTAATCATCCATTGCCAGCTACAACCAGTTGAGACAGAAACCCTTTGTCTAAGTGGAAACCCCGATCATACGCCACAGATTTGATACCGTTCTTAGTCCGCCTTTCTGACAAGATAAAGTATGTGTACTTTCTCTGTATCTTCGCACTTCTGGTCTGCTCTCTTCAGTCATTGTCTGTAACTCATAAGTGCCCGGAATATTCTGTAAGTAAAAAACTTTGAAGAAACTGTTCATCATCTCCAGCCTTTATTTGGATAACCAACATTCTCACTACCCAAAATTAAACGAACACACGGAGGAAAAAAGCGTCCTCCAACATCGCGTACCTATTAAATACATGGCATTTGCATCATTTTAAAACAAAACCGAAAATTTCGTATATACATTCACGATATCGAAGCCTTTACTATTTATAAGATTATGCCAAACTAAACTCAAGAAGAACTTCACAAATGCTTACCAGTCTTTGTTTCCAACACGAGGGATATCCTGCTCCATGCATCTGACTTCCTGACTTGCTCAACACTTTCTTTATGGCCAGTCATTTTGTCTGCATTCAAACGTGTGTGGTGTTCAACTGCCTCAAATTGATAACCTTTAACGCCTTTATAAAGCTCGTATTCTTCACTGTATTCATGGGACCCTTCAGTTCATCGCTCGAAATATCGGAAAATTAATCGTCGTCCTTGCAATGTATTCCAATGCTCGCCATTGTTGACATGACGTCTATGACGTCACGTTCCTCCTCGGCTGTTTCCGCTTTGTTTTCAGCTTTTTTGGGGGAATCCAGTAATGTGCAATAATTTTTTGCCAATGATCGAAAAATAAAAACTTTTCCTTCATAACAGAATTTAGAGTCGAATTCTGAAAAAAAAATGTATAATATTAGCAAAAAGGTGCACTGATGACATTCCATACACTTTAACTCTGCAATCCTCTTTGTCCTCAATGCTTCTTCTGTGCCAGCCACGTTGCAAAGCTTTTCTATCTGATATCCTCCAGGATAATCCTGACCGATGATGTACTTAACGAGTTTGTTTTTATTTGATCTAGAAGACATCGTCATTTTCTCCCACTCTCCCCAAGAACATTGCAATCATGTTCGCCAAGTCTTCCAGCATCAATTACGTTTACAAGACCTGACAAAGATCCAAGCAGTCATCAATTAACCCCTTTCCTCTACCTGCAAAGAACTGCCAATTTCTCCCATCACTTCATCTGCATTAACAGCAAAGTAGTTATTCAGAATCAAAATTGACTTTTTTGCCCAAATGTGTAACAACACACAAGGAATTTGTCTCATTAGTTGGTACTGCCCTGGTACAACATTCAGAACAAAGAAAAAACAAACTAAAAAAGAATGAAGAACAAGTGACATTTAGATAATGGACAGACAGCTGGGATTGGCTCCAGCACTCCAAACAACCTCTTGTGAGGATAAGCGGCCAAGAAAATGGATGGATGGATAGGTGCCAGCCAATTGCAAGGCACTTACTGTATAAGGAAACAATAATTCGCATCCACTGGGAATTTTGAGGGGCGCCACGGTGGATCAGCTGGTAAAGCGTTGGCCTCACAGTTCTGTGGTCCCAGGTTCAATCCCAGAACCGCCTGTGTGGAGTCTGCATGTTCTCCCCGTGCCTGCGTGGGTTTCCTCTGAGCACCCCGGTTTCCTCTACATTCCAAAAACATGCAACATGGACACTCTAAATTGCCCCTAGGTGTGATTGTTAGTGCAGCTGTTTGTCTCTATGTGTCCTGCGATTGTCTGGCAACCACTTCAGGGTGTACCCCGCCTCCTGCCCATTGACAGCTGGGATAGGCTCCAGCACTCCCTGCGACTCTCATGAGGATAAGCGGTGGAAAAAAATGGATGGATGGCAAATTTGAGTTTTCAATTAAACCACCAGGCATGTTTTTAGAACGTTGGAGGAAACCGGACTACTCAGAGAAAACCCATGCAGGTACGGGGAAAAACACAAACAAGGCCAAATTTGAGGTTGTTAAAACTGTGAGGGAGACGTGCTCACCAGTTGTCCAACCATGCCACTGTTACAAGAAATATAACACATTCAAAATAATTTAAAATGCCAAATTATATGGGAATTTTTTACAATGAAGAGACAGTCCGGAATAGTTCAATGTTACACGTTTTAACATTTACTGTAGACTAATGTGCTCGGTGACATGTTTTTAAGATCCTAAAGAAAAAAAAAAGTAAATGAAAATGCAATGGATTGCTGATGACTAGCTGATCATCACTGTGGCTCTGTAGTATGCATGTAATGACAGATACATGTAATTTTGTAAACTTTCATAAGAGACAACGTAAGGTCATCTGAAACCAGTGAATGTGACAGGTAAGACTGTTAACGACGTGGGCTTTCACCGACCATAGACGCTATCACTCCCTCAGTATTTTTTATTCCCTTTTGGCACATCCGTTTGACAAGCTCACAAAATCTGAAAGCTGAGAGGTGGCCCTGATTATTCAAGTTTTGAAACCTGATTTATTTTATTTATTCATTTTTGGCAGGGTTTTAACATTACTTTTCTTTGTAGCCTGTCGAATTAAAAATACCATTTTCTTAGTGCCACTTAAAAATTGCCTTTTACCAGAGTGTTTGTACGACCAGTACGTTGACGCTAGAGGGCAACAGAGAGTTGTCAAAAATTTCCTGGAAGTTCATCCTCCTCTTGAGGCCTTGAGCAGTCAGACAGCAACAAATTCATCCAAGCTTGGTGAGAAATGGTGTTTAATCCTTAAACTTGTCTTTGCGACCCACTCGTCTTTGGACAGTGGGCCATACAGCAGGTCAGGCCAGGCAGCTCTTCAAGTCTTTCATCACAGGGAACATATAGCCTTGGATTCAAATCGCAGACAATGGTTCTCTGTGAAGCAGATTCAGGCCATGGCTCAAGCCTTGGAACTAATTAATATTTTCACAAAACTCGACCGGTTTTCTCAACCCCAACTGTCAAGGTCAAATCTCGCAGGCTCTTTCAGTATCTCTTTCTTCTAATTCCCACTTTGTCTCATCTCCCACTCAGTCTCAATGTTCTTTATTGACTTTAACGTCACATCTGCCGCTATTTGGCCTCATTCCGCTTTCTACCAGCTTTACTTGACGTGTGTCTTGTTTCCCCTCAGCAGTACATTAAACATTGCAGACTTCTTTTCTGCGCTATCCTCCACAATGTATGCTTTAAGTCACTGTGAGAAACGGCTTGTCTGCCCCCCCACAGCTATGAAGTTGACTTTTCAACATTTAAATTTGCTCATTCCTCTCACTGTGCACTTTAAAGAACAAAAACTCATTATTTTCTTTTTCGTGCTACTCAAAAACTCAAACCTGTCGCTCTTGCTTTTTAGGAGGAATATGAAATACTGTAGGCTGTTTTGGGTTCTTGTTGCGATACGTTAGTTTCTTCATTCTCAAATTATTTTTGAGAATTGATTTATTTATTTGGAAAATAAAAAACAAACATAAATCCAATTGGTTCCTGAGACAAATGCCAGTGGGCAAGGCAGTGCATGGCGACTTCTCACAAAATGGACCTGAACACAAATAGTAATCAATAAGTTATTGATTTTCTTTAAAGCGGGCAAAAATAAATGAAATAGTGAAACAGCCTCCCTCCTCCCCATATAAAAGCGTGCCATAAAAGATCTGACACTGTTTGTCCAAGCTTATTTTTAAAGCGGTGAATCTCAACTGCAGCGATTAGCTGGCGAAACAGTTCAGTGTGTATGACAATCGACCTCTCGTCCAGTCAGGTGAGATTGGCTGTCAACACACCTGCAAAACTTGTGAGGGCAGCTAAGTTACTATAATACAGTATTTGTACTCAGATTTTTTGTCAATGCAATACAGAGGCCTAACAAGTTCCCAAATGGAAGATATTTGATAAATGATGGGAATTAATACTCACCTGTGCTCTCGTCACGAGTTCGCTCTGTAAATAAATGCAATGCAGCTCAGCCGCTATCTAGCGGGCATCATAACCCACAATAGGCTTTCGGCGGTATTCATTCATTCATTCAACCTCCATACCACTCATACGCACTAGGGTTGCAAGAGGTGCTGGAGCCAATCACAACTGACTCTGGGCAAGAGGGGGGTACATCGTGAACTGGTCACCAGCCAATCGCAGGGCACGTACAAACAACCGTTTGCGGTCACATTCGTACCTACAGGCCAGGCCCTCAGAACTGTGAGCCAGATGTGCTAACCAGTCGTCCACTGTGACTGCTTTTGGCGGTATGTGTAACTCATTTGGACCTTAACTGGCATAATGATGAATGACAGGTTAATGTGTCTCCCTCACAGTTTTGAGGATTGGGCTTTTGAATCCCCGCCCAACATTCGAGAATAAGGAGAATACAGGTCCCAGGGTAACAATATTTGAAAAGCACTGTTTTAGAGCACTCTACGTTAGCCTGCTATCATGCAGTTGTTGCAAATTTTAAACCTCTAGCCTCTCCAGTTTTATAACTAATAATCATTGTATTCATGAGTTGAATTGGGTCCTGTTACCTTGGAGAAGATTGAAAGAGAAATATCAGTTGAAATATCAGCAGGCTGAGAATTGTCCAACTGCATAAAAACTTTGCTTTAAAAACCCACCTATTTTGAGTTAATTACGTTACTTCCCGAAGCTCATCAGTTGAAAAACAAATCTGTCTATTTAAAGCTTTCCTGTTTTAGTGATGACCGGGGTGTGTAAAAATAGAGTGGAAAACCAACACAAGCAAATTAAATTTGTTATTCACGCCCTTGAAAGCTCCAATGTTTAGATTGTTTGGGAATTGATTGACAGCTGCTGCTAAATGCATGTTTTGTTATGTTTTTTCCTGCAGCTGCATTTGTGCAGCCAGTCTGGGAGGATGTGCGTCTCAGTGCAACATTTTGGGGGGGACAAGCAATGTCTGAAACAGGTCCTAAAAGGAAAATTTGTTTATCAGAGATGGGTTTCTTTTAATTGGAATTAAGAAGAATTTTGTTATCATTATTTCTTCATATTAACGGTGCATGCATGTCTGCAATTTTAATTTTAGATTAAAATTGGCCTGATAATAATTTGAAGTTTAAAGTTATTTATTTATTTTAGTTTATTCATTAATTTTAAATGGACAGAATCCTCTGGTGGACTGTTAAGGCCAGGAAGGCCTTTTCTGCTGGTCTTAATGCAATTAGAAACACAGATTTACCTCAATAACCAAAATTCCAATATTTTCCCCATAAAATTATTTTCATTCATTCCCAAAAGTCAATTGTCTTCATTTCATAGCATTTTTCTTGGCTGCACTGCTTCCAGTACATGTATGTGGATTTTAGAGGTTTTTTTGTCCAATAAGTTTTCACCATCCATGTGTTGTCATGTCAATCAGATCCCCTCAGGGCCTTCAGAATTAGTAGCGTAGGCCTATGTAAGAGCTTAAGAGCAATGTGGATGTTTCTTTAAGCAACCAGATTGTTTTTTTCCTCAGGATGCCACTAAACTGGCTCACAATAACATCAGCATTTTTCTGTCCTCTGATTGGTTGGTCAGAGCAAGTTGAAAAAATATGCCTCGAGTCATCCTCATAGATTAAATATTCAGCATCTCTGTCAAGTAATCTGCGTAAAATTGACATTTTTTGTTGTAGTCATTCTGTTATATAAATATTAATTCTGAATGAACTGCTCCAGATGATATTTATGGCCTAGTTGTGTGACTTTATATTGCATTGAGCGTTTTTATATTTGTAATGTGAGTAGTGGCATTAAGAGGTGAATTAAGTCAGGTAAGTCCCCACTGCAATGTCAGTTCTTCTAACTGATGTCACTGGAATATAGGACACTGTTCTTATTATGATCTTACTATGATACAGTACAGTTCTACACCACTGCACATGATGACCATAATCAATAGTAAACACATTGTAAGTTCAACATCAGAAGGAAATTTACTGAAACTCTTTGATCCCTTCACAACCTTAATGCTGGGTTGGTATTAAGGAATCTAAAAATGGCACAGAGAGTATAAAAATAGCTCAGGTGTGGATATTTTGGTGCCTATAAAAGTACCTCAGTGTTTTTTTTTTTCTTTGTTGTCTGTATACCAGTTTTCGGAAGAATACACTCAAACACTGTTATGTCTCACTGCATAACACTGTGTTTAAGTTATTTGCTTGTGGTGTGTGTCCAACAAACAAGGTGCTCCTCAGAAAGATGTTACCCTGTGGTTGTGGCGAGTGAGTCCTGCCATTGTGTTTCATTCTCAATGCCAGTTCATTCATTGAGAACAATTATGCATGTCATCTTACTTTTTGTTGCCGAATTGTCAAGGGTTAAGCCCGTCCATCAAAATATGGAAAGAAAATATCTTAATTTTAGCTGTATCTGGTGTTGTTGGAAAGCAAAATTTAGATAAGTACGCCATGCTTTTTAGTATGTTCAAACTGCGTGTATTCAAGTTGGATTAAATTTATGCCACCCACTCATCCTTCCTTCTTCAGTATGTCCATAGTTTTTGGTGGCTGGCTTGAAGAATTCTGGTCGTCAATCTCGGGAACTGCAGTCCTCTTCATCACGGAGCAACCAGTCAAGAGCTTGGGAAGCTCTTTGAATTGGACCTGAAAGACTGAACTCCAGAAGTCTTGTGAAGGATGTAGGGCTTGGCTTACCAAAATCGAGAAGTCCGGTCTTCTAGATTTAAAGCCTGGGTCTAACAAAACCCAAATTCTGCCCTTGTGGCCTCTATTCATTTACTCAGTCCTAATAACAACTGTGGAATCCCTCAAAATATAGATGAGCTGCTTTCTTTGGAGGTGCCTGGTCCTCCCTCACAGCCTCACCAACACTGTCCTGTTGGGGACAAGTAACACCCTACAGCCACCCTTCAGTAGATATTTGTCACCGGAGTTGAAGGGAGGACAGGAAAGAAATAAAAGACAAAGAAGGCGTAATGTCAGTCATGCCTAAGGGAAAACCCACTGTTTGGGCCCTTTGCAACAGGAAGGGCAGGTTTAGGCCTCTTCCCAAAGATTCCAATTACCTAGGTCTGGGGCAAGGAGAGACACCAGTTACTCAGGAACAAGGTCCAAGCAGGCCTGGAGGAAGAGCAAGTGAGCAGTGCAGTCGGACTCAGGCAGCAGCAACGATTGACAAGGTGGGAGAGCATCTTGCTGAGCAATCTTGACTGGTGAAACATCATGCAGACAGACTTCCATTGCATCCAGTTCCTTGTGCAGGCAGTCTGTGATGCCCTTGTTATCCCAGCAAACCTCCATGTTGGGGGGAAAAGTGAGACACCTTCCTGTCCCCTTTGCTCCTGAAGAGGCTCCTGAAAACATCTTAGGAGCTGCCAAATGGCCCTGGCTTGTCGTCACTACTGCTGGCACCGTGTCCAAGTAATCTAAGCTGTTGCTGAGACCAGAGCCTCAGCCATCAGCATGTGGAAACACCATCACGCTCCAAAGAAAGTAATCATCTTCGTTAAAGCTGGAGAGAACCAGCAGACATGTCCAGAGACAAAAACAATCTCCTCCGTAGAGCCCGTGACTGGCAGCTGCACGTTGACCTGGGAAAACAGCAGAGGTTTGGGGACTCAAATCCCTCACTGAACTTAAACCTGGGGACTCACACCCCTCGCTGTCAGTTGTTGGGATCTCAAACTCTTTACAGAACTTAAACCTGGGGAATCAACAAACCATTCACTGTCAGATCTTGGGGTCTTAAACCCATCATTGAACATAAATTCGGGGACTCTAACCTCTCGCTGTCAGGTCTTGGGGACTCGAACTGCTGACTGAAGTTTATAGTAAGGACTTGAACCTTACCAACGGAATGTGGGGAGAGCAAGATTGCCATTACCACTTAACACAAAGGCAAGAATGTTTTGAATACAATACACCATATGAAATGTTCTGATGTTCAAGAAAAAAAAAATCTTTACCATAATTCTTTGTTTGGAGGACAACAGGTCCGTTTAAATCCTGAGGTGATGGCCAACATCCAGATCCCTGGGAGCTCTCTCCTCCTTAATTTTTTGGCTTGAGGCAGGACTCGTGGTTTGGTCCTGGGACTTGTACAGGAGAAGCTACATCTTCTTTCTTACCAGGCATTATTATCACCTCTGAGGCTTCAATGCACTTGATCATGGTAGAATTTAGAGGCCTAGGAAGACAGGATCAAGGAAGCCAATGACAGGAAACTTGCTGGATGACTTTTCTATGAACCCATGGAATTTGGATCTAGAGGCTTTGCAGGATGTTATTTCTGCAAAGTCCTCATTGAATCCACTTGTTTTTTTTTCTTTTTTTCTTCATGGACCAATCAATCAGTGGTTTCAAGCTTGCAGCTGATGCGATTCATATCAAGGGATATAGGAAGAAGATTTATTTTCTGATTAGGCTCTATAATATGTTTTCATTTGAAATCTTTGAAGAGAGCGAAGTATTCAAGATTTTTTTTTTTTTGCATTGTCTGTATTTGAGTGGATCTTATTTTATTGTTTCATTTTTGGGACCATAATAATGGAAAGGATGAATACGGCATATATATTGTGATGAGGCCAAATGTAATGGGGAGTTGGAATTGGGGGATCAGGGTAGGTGGGGCACTCAAAGTGCCTTTGATCAAGATTGCCTGCAGTTCACATTAAGTTCTCTCTCTGTTATTTTGGTTGTCAAGCGATTAGTGTCGGCCCTTGCATAAGCCTGTGATATTCAAGAGAGTACATTTTGTCAGCATTACTTCTGCATACAATCTCAGCATTTCAGTCACGTGGGCCAGTCAGCCAATCAGTGTATTTCTTATGAGGTGGTTAGATGGTTATATGGGTTACACATCCAATCAGGTGTGTATGTACTCCAATAACGTAGAATAAAAACTGCACTGTGCACGCTGCATCCATCATTGGGTCTGCCATGGTCAACAGGCTCTGACTTCTGGTCAGGGCAAAAAGTATGGTAAAAAAAAAAAACACATTGTCATGGAAAATCAAGTGATGAATCGATAATAATTAGTTGTGAAGGTTAAGCTGAAACACACTTACCAGAGAAAAGTTATTTCTTTGCCACCGCCTGCACGGTTTTGACAGCCATCAGCAGAACAAAAAACCTAATCCTAACGTATTCCAATTAAATTCAATGTTATTCTGTTTCACAATGTACAGTTGTAATGATGTCAAAGGACGTCAACTTTCACATGAAATAGTACCTGAAGCAATGTTTTGCCCTGACCGGGAAATGACCACGTGAAAGGGGCCTGTGCGCACTCCAGTCAGTGATGCACTCTAATAAGGAAGCGGCTGGCGAAGCAATGTGTTGACGTACAGCTGATCCAAAATGAAATTTGAAGCATAAAGGCTCATTATTTTATCCATCAAGAAAGAAGCCTGAAAATATGGGGTGAATGAAAATAAGCAGTGCAGAAAATGGATGGATAGAACATACAATCTTGACTCATTGGTTCGATGCTGGTATTACAATTTTCTCAAGGATAATCAAAGTGGGCACGCTGAAAAATAGGCCTCCATAATACTGGCCAAGTACATCAGTCATGCATTGTCACATTTCTCAATCCATTTTTCTCTAGCGAGACTGCATCTCACATCTGGATGGAAGGAATCAATCCATGGTTGAACAAGAAATGGGGGCAGTGCTTATGGTTAAGATGAATCTACACTAAAATCTGGGGCATTCAATGAAATAGAGCTTTTTTTTTAAACCTATTATTAACGCTGCACTCATTTGCTTTTCCCAATTCAAAATGATGGTCATGAAATGGTTGCTTCAGACTGAAAGCAAGAAAGAAAGGTCAACAACATCAATGCTGTTCAGTTTGTTTTAAGGCTAAAAAGATATCACACTCGTCAAGGAAAACTGGCACGTGTATGAAAAGCAATGTACACCATGGGGAGTTTTACTGAGATAAATTGGAAATACTGTTCCATATCATACATTACAGGATTGAAAATAATCTCAAAAAGTCTGTTTTTCACTGCAAAAGGACCATCCAGTGAAAATATATTTCCCCCATCCAGATTTCTGCATTTATTTTTCCATATCTATCACACACAAAGGTTTGAAGTAATCAAATAAATATAGTTTAATGTCACTCAGAGATAACCCAGGAAATACAAAATTCAGTTTTCAAATGATCATTCAACTTATTAAGGCACAAAAAAATCCAAACCTTCAGATGCTCTGTAAAAAACGAATTGCACCCGTGCTCCATGTTAAATCACAAAGTCACTGTGACTAACCACAAATTTGGGAAAGGTGAGTTCAATTTCACAAGCCAGACCCAAACCTGATTAGCACCATAATTGTTGAATCAAGAAATCACTTAAATACAATCTGTTAAGGAAGATGAAGTAGGCTACAAGATCTCAAAAACCAATGCCTCTTGCCATAATCTAAAGAAATTCAAGAAGAAATGAGAAAAAAAGTGATTGGAATCCCGCAGCCTTGAAAAGGTTACAAAGCCATTTCCAAGGTTTTGGGTCTTCAGCGAACTATTGTCAGAGCCATTATCCAGAAATGGAGAAAACTGGGAACAGTGGCAAACCTTACTTGGAGTGGATAACCAACTAAAATTAGTCCAAGAGTGCAACAACAGCTCATTCAGGATGTCACAACAGAACCTCAAACAACATCTAAAGACCTGCAGGCTTCACCAACTTCAGTTAAGGTCAGTGTTCATGACTCTACCATAAGAAAGACACTGACCTAAAATTGCATCCCTGTTAGAGCTCCCAGGTGAAAACCCTTGCTGTAAACAAGGAACACAAAGGCTCATTTCACATTTGCCAAAACAACATCATGATGATCCTCAAGACTTTTGGGGAAAGATTCTGTAGACAGACACGTCAAAAATTTACCTTTTCAGAAGGTGAAAGGCCCGTTACATCTGGTGTAAAAATGGCATAGTATTTGATAAAAAGAACATTGTGCCAAAAGTGAAGCATGGCGGTGGCAGTGTAATGGATTGGGGCTGCTTTCCTTCTTCAGAAGTAGGACAACTTCTTGTGATTGATGGCACAATGGATTCTGCTGGGTAACAGAAAATCCTGAAGGAGAATGTCTGGCCTTCAGTTTGTGCCGTTAAACACAAGTGCTCTTGGATCATGCAGCAGGACAATGAGGTACTTCATGCTAGAAAACCCTCCAATATGGCGGAGTTGAGAAAAAAGAAGAGAAAAAGAAGAGTGGGACCAAATTCCTCCAGAGCAATGTGAAAGACTTCTTTTTCTTTCAGCTTGTCCCGTTAGGGGTCGCTGCAGTGTGTCATCTTTTTCCATCTAAGCCTATCACATGCATCCTCCTCTCGAACACCCACTGTCCTCATTGTCCTCCCTCACAAGATCCATCAACCTTTTCTTTGGTCTTCCTCTCGCTCTTTTGCCTGGCAGCGCCATCCTCAGCACCCTCTACCAATAAACTCACTCTGTCCCCTCTGAACATGTCCAAACCATCTAAGTCTGCTCTCTCTAATATTGTCTCCAAAACATTCAACTTTGGCTGTCCCTCTAATGAGCTCATTTCTAATCCTATCCAACTTGCTCACTCCGAGCGAGAACCTCAGCATCTTCATTTCTGCTACCTCCAGTTCTGCTTCTTGTTGTTTCTTCAGAGCCACAGTCTCTAATTCATAAATCATGCCCGGCCTCACCACTGTTTTATAAACTTTGCCCTTGATCCTAGCGGAGACTCTTCTGTCACATAGAACACCAGACATGTTTCGCCAACTGTTCCATCCTGCTTGTACCCATTTCTTCACTTCCTTAACACACTCACCATTGCTCTGGATTGTTGACCCTAAATATTTGAAGTCATCCACCATTGCTATCTCTTCTCCCTGGAGCTTCACTCTTCCTACTCCGCCCCTCTCATTCACACACATGTATTCTTTTACTTCAGCTAATCTTCCTTCCTCTCCTTTCCAGTGCATCCCTCCATCTTTCTAATTGTTCCTCCACCTGCTCCCTGCTTTCACTGCAGATCACAATATCATCTGCGAACATCATGGTCCACGGGGATTCCAGTCTAACCTCGTCTGTCAGCCTATCCATTACCACTGAAAGCAGCAAGGGGCTCAGCGCGGATCCCTGGTGCAGTCCCACCTCCATCATAAATTCTGCTGTTCTGCTGCCCTCATACATGCCCTGTAGTATTTTTACCTATTTCTCTGCCACACCAGACTTGCGCATGCAGTATCACAATTCCTCCTTTGGTACTCTGTCATAGGCCTTTTCTAGGTCTACGAAAACACAATGTAGCTCCTTCCGACCTTCTCTGTACTTTTCCACGAGCATCCTGAAAGCCAAATAATGCATCTGTGGTACTCTTTCTAGGCATGAAACCATACTGTTGCTCGCAGATACTTACTTCTGTCCTGAGTCTACCCTCCACTACTCTTTCCCATAATGTCATTCTGTGGCTCATCATCTTTATTCCTCTGTAGTTTCCATAGCTCTGAACATCGCCTCTGTTCTTAAAAATGGGAACTCGAACACTTTTCCTCCATTCTTCTGGCATTTTCTCTCCCCCTAGTATTATATTGAATATGTTGGTCAAAAATTCCACAGCCACCTCACCAAATTTCTTCCATACCTCCACTGGTATGTCAATGGAACCAACTGTCTTTCCATTTTTCATTCTGTTCAGTGCCTTTCTAACTTGCCCCTTACTAATCATTGCAACTTCCCGTTTATTCACGCTTGCCTCTTTACTCTCCCTTCTCTCCCATTTTCTTCATTCATTAACTTCTCAAAGTACTCTTTCCATCTAATCAGCACACTACTAGCACTAATCAGCATATTCCCATCGCTATCCTTAATCACCTTTACTTGCTGCACATCCTTCCCATCTCTATCCCTCTGTCTGGCCAACCTATAGTAGTCCTTTTCTCCTTCTTTTGTATCTAACCTGGTGTACATGCCTTCATATGCCTCTTGTTTAGCCTTCGCCACCTCTACCTTTGTCCTCCGACGCATATCAATGTATTCCTTTCGCCCTCCTCCCTCCTCTTCAAGTCCCACTTCTTCTTCGCTAATCTCTTTCCTTGGATGATTTCCTGAATTTTGGGGTTCTACCACCAAGTCTCCCTCTCCTCTTTCCTACCAGAAGACACCCCACGTACTCTCCTGCCTGCCTCTCTGAACACCGTGGGAGTAGTATTCCAGTCTGCTGGGAGCTCTTCCTGTCCATCTTCAGTCTGTCTCACCTCTTTCCGAAAGGCCTCACAACATTCTTCCTTTCTCAACTTCCACCTCCTGATTCTCTGTTCTACCTTTGTCTTCTTAGTCTTCTTACCCATCACCAGTCATCCTACCCACCACCATCATATGCTGTCGAGCTACACTCTCCCCCACCACTACTTTACAGTCGGTCACCTCCTTCAGATTACACTGCCAGCACAAAATATAATCCACCTGCATGATTCTACCTCCGCTCTTGTTGGTCACTCTATGTTCCTCTCTCCTGGAACTTCTTCATCGCCCTGTTTCCTTACCCAACATGTCCATTGAAATCTGCACCAGTCACAACTCTCTATCTGTCCGGGATTCTCAAGACTACTTCATCTAATTCCTTCCAGAATTTCTCTTTCAACTCGAGGTCACATCCGACCTGTGGGGCATATCCGCTAACCACATTATACATAACACCCTCAATTTCAAGTTTCATCATCATCACGCGATCTGATAGTCTTTTCACCTCCAAGATATTCTTAGCCAGCTCTTCTTTAAAAATAACACCGACTCCATTTATCTTCCCATTTACTCCATGATAAAATAATTTAAACCCTGCACCTAAACTTCTAGCCTTACTCCCTTTCCACTTTCTCACCTAATCATCATGTCAACTAATTCTTGTCATAGTCCCAACATTCAAAGTCCCTACACACAGCTGTAGGGTTTGTGCATTTTTTTTCTTCTTCTTCTTCCAACCAAGCCACTTTCCTCCTCTTTTTTGTCTTAATGTAGGTCACATTATTATGTAATTATCGCAAATCCTAGATTTCAGTTATTGCTGCCAAGGGTGGCACAACACATTATCAGGGTCAAAAAAGGTTGAATTTTTTTGTGCCTAAATAGATTGAATTGTCATTTAAAAAGTGCATTTTGTATTTCCTTGCGTTGTCCGAGCGATTAAAATTGGTTTGCTGATTTGAAATCTTGAAAAAGAGGAATGCACAGAGCCTACAACTGAGTGTAGGGACTTCGAATGTTGGGACTATAACAGGAAAAGCTCAGGACTTGGTTGACATGATGATTACGAGAAAGGTTGATATACTGTGCATACAAGAGAGTAGGTGGAAAGGTAAAAAGGCTTGAAGTTTAGGAGCAGGGTTCAAATTATTCTACCACGGAGTAGATGGGAAGAGAAATGGAGTAGAGGTTATTTTAAAGAAAGAGCTGGCTAAGAATATCTTGGAGGGGAAAAGAGTATCAGATCGAGTGATGAGACTAAAATTTTAAAGTGATGGTGTTATGTATAATGTGGTTAGCGGCGATGCCCCACAGGTAGGATGTGACCTAAAGTTGAAAGAGAAATTCTGGAAGGAACTAGATGAAGTAGTTCTGATCATCCCAGACAGCGAGAGAGTTGTGATTGGTGCAGATTGTAATGGACATATTGGTAAAGGAAACAGGGGCGATGAAGAAGTGATGGGAAAGTACGGCATCCAGTAAAGGAACTTTGAGGAACAGATGGTGGTGGACTTTGCAAAAAGGATGGAGATGGCTGTAGTTGTCATGCTCCTGGCATCCTCCCCAGGCTGGGTGTGGTCAGCCAATTAGTCGACACACACCTGCACCCTGTTTCAGCTGATTACACCCAGTACTTATAGGACACAGGGGACAACTAGTCCTCCGCCAGATCATTGATTCCCATGCTTCGTTCCCGCAATCCCGTATACCTGACCTACCGTGTACCGACCCTCGCCTGTTCCCTGACAATCCTTGTAAGCCTGCCTCTTCTGATACTGCTGCTTTTCCTGACTGACTCGCTGATTATTGACCACGGACCGAATAAAGGCTTTCTGTACACTACCTGCTTGCCTCTGGAGTCGTGCATTTGGGTCCGCCCTCGAGCCTCGTTTGTGACAGTCGTGAACACTTATTTCAAGAAGAGGGAGGAACATATAGTGACGTAAAGACCGGAGGTAGTAGCACGCAGGTGGATTATATTTTGTGCAGACGATGTAATCTGAAGATTACTGACTGTAAAGTAGTGGTAGGGGAGAGTGTAGCTCAACAGCATAGGATGGTGGTGTGTAGGATGACTCTGGTGGTGGGTAGGAAGATTATGAAGACAAAGGTAAAGCAGGACCGAAGTAAGTATCTGCGAGCAACAGTATGGTTTTATGCCTAGAAAGAGTACCACAGATGCATTATTTGCCTTGAGGATGCTAGTGGAAAACTACAGAGAAGGTCAGAAGGAGCTACATTGTGTCTTTGTGGATCTAGAGAAAGCCTATGAGAGTACCAAGAGAGGAACTGTGGTACTGCATGCGTAAGTCTGATGTGGCAGAGAAGTGTGTTAAAATAGTACAAGACATGTATGATGGCAGCAGAACAATGGTGAGGTGTGCCTTAGGTGTGACAGAAGAATTTAAGGTGGAGGTGGGACTGCATCAGGGATCAGTTCTGGGTGCTGAGGATGGCGCTGCCAGGCAAAAGAGCGAGAGGAAGACCAAAGAGAAGGTTTATGGATGTGGTGAGGGAAGACATGAGGGCAGTTAGGGTTAGAGAAGAAGATGCAGGAGATAGGCTAAGATGGAAAAAAACGCCACACTGTGGCGACCCCTAACGGGACAAGCCGAAAGGAAAAGAAGAAGAAGAAACTGATTTGAAATCTTTGTGTGTGATAGATGTGAAAAAAAAACAGAAATCGGGAAGGAGGAAAATATTTTTCCCGGCACTGTATGCATTGCTAGGGACCAAGTCAAGATAAATAAAATACTTTAAAGTTTCTTCCCACTTCAATTTGTATTCTGAATCCTTGTTTATTTGCATGTAATTCTTTCAGAGGGGTCGGCAACCCTCGATATGGTGTCATAAACACTGGTATGGTGGTTGATGAGTAGACTTATCACGTCATACTTGGCAATGTGCAAGCCACCGCCAACTTCCCCGTTCATTGCACTGATGGCGCGGTGACACAGAATGCCGTGTCATAGTGCAGCAAGTGCAGGGCGTCTGCTGAGACACCATCGTAACCTCAAATAGAAATTTGTGCTATTCTGAAGCGGTGTTGCTGTGACGTAAGAAGCTGCCTCAGGAGAGGGGCTGTTGGACTGAGTCTCAAGTGCTTTTTCTTTTTTTTTTTAGCCCGACTATAAACAGTAAGGACGAATTGGAGGAGGCATAATATTTGCATTTTCCCACGATCCTAAACTCTGGGACAGTTAAAAATATATACCGATATGTCACTGCTCTAGGCTTTCAAAGCTCTCTACTCGGCCTGAAAATACACAACAAAGCGGTCCACCCAGCAGCAGTTTAAGGCTGCTAAGTCCAAAGGCTACGTCATTACTTCCAATAGGGTTCATCTGCACTCGCTGAACGGTACTTGAGCAACAGATCCCACCCACAATCTTCACACCTCTGACATCGCTGTCCCACCCAGATTGCCAAAGACCCACGTTACAGATGTTAGCAATGGCAGGGCCGGCTGCAAAAAGGCTAAAATTCGGGTGAAGCACAGAGTAAATTGAATGTCTTGTGTCCCACAAAGTTTTTAACATAGTTACCTGTGTTAAAAATCACGGGATAGAAACAAGGTATTGCATTCCACATTTATTTTGCGTTAATATTTAGTCTCTGCCCCTTCAAAAACAAATCATAGTACGTTTTCAGTTATTCCATGAAAATTTATACAACATGCTATGACTTAATTTTTTTCACTTCATTTCTGAAGTGACATTAAACAGACCTATCACAGATGAGAACTTGCATCCAGTAGTGCAGCAATTACAATTTGAGTATCCTACTGATAATTCTATCGAATCGACGTGTTAAATACGTCTTTCAACTGCTGCATTATGACCATTGCAGTAATCCAGTTTACCTAGGAAAGTGAATGGACCTGTATTTAATCAGACTTTAACATACAGCGTAAGTGAAATTAATGTAGTGCTCAGTAAACCTGGATACGTAAGGAATAAGATTAGACTATTAGACAATTTAGTTGCCCTGTTTTTTCTCATCATCCATCACCACATACATTTAAACTGACAGCAGATGACTAGGATTAAGATGGATTCACAGTTGAGCCGCTTCGTGTCACTACGAAAGCATTTCATATTCAGACTAGTGATGTGTGAATCTCCTGGACACACTGGAGGCGATGTGGAGTTTAGATATCTCAAGTGCATTGTGTGTTTCCAGTCCCTACAACATGCTAAATATCTTTCGCGTAAAACTAATACCAATTGTACCCGACAGTGTGGATTCCTGACGAAAAAAATCATTTTTTAAATTGAAAACCAACAGGTAAAATGAATCCTATGACCTTAGCCTCCGGGTGCTTGACTGATCCTGAAATAGATTAATCCATTCATTCAAAATAAGAGTGTTTCTCACTCCGTCAGCGGATAGAATTTTGAAAATGATACAGTAATACAGTTTTTATATCTGATCCCATTCGTGGAAACATAGTATAATTTCTGTTTGCACCTGAGCAAGCAGCCTATTTATCAGAAGCACACTCACGCCAGCCAGCTACGCTTTTTTTCTTTTTTTTTTTTTTTCCCTGTGGGACAAAACTAATAAGACTCCTGGGACATGCAACATTACTGCCTGGTCTCCTTTCACCCAGAAAACCTCGGTATATTAATACTGTCATGTTAATATTTGGAATCCATGCATATACATTGTGAGGCAGTGAGCAGTCAACCGTAGACAGTTCAATATTTAAATGAAAGTAAAAAGAATTAAAAAAGCCAGAGGTGTAATTTTACATTTTCCAGACCGCCTATCCTCACTTCACTTGGGCCGCAGGGGTGATGGAGTCTATCGTCGGTGACTCTGCGCGAAAGGTAGGGTTCACCCTGAACTAGTTGCCAGCCCACGGTCCATAGAGCAAACTTTCTTCCGGGTTACATTTTGTCCACCTGTTGTTAACCAATAGAACAAGACCGTGATGTCATATGCGATGCATTTTATTCACTTAAAATGTTTAATGTTCAAAAAGGAATCAGACATGGTGGAAAGTTACATAATTTGACAGATAAATGTGATGGAAATTCAGACCCTGGCCTGTATTCTAACTGAATAAGCTCTCTGTTGACCCTCCTCTAAGATGAACCCCAAGAATTTTACAGAAGTGGAGTGAAATTCACATTGTCTGCGTTCATATAAAGATGGCATAACATAAGCGGGACATAGTGTTCTTGAAGATTTCTAGAGAAAATCCGAATATTCTCAAGATACACGAAATAAAATTGATTTATCATGTCTTGCAGAATATTGTTTAGCAAATTTTGAAATGTTGTGGTTGTGCTAGAAAGACCAAACTGTGTGACTACAGTAGATATTCAAAATAGCCCATAGGACACATGAGACTGCTGTGAAAGATGTCAAGATATAGTCCATTGGTTCTCCAGCTTCAAAATCTGAGACCATTCAACATTTCGTATTGGCGCGTTAAAAAATAGATCAATCGCACAATCATACGGCAGGTGAGGAGGAAGAGACTGAGCACGATATTTACTAAATACCAAGCACAAATTATGGTATTCAGAAGGTATGTTTTCCAAGTTAATAGGTGGATCGACAGCTCCCCTTGTACAGGTGGAAGAGAAACACAGACTCCAATTTTCATTTTGAGGCTTGGTCCATTTTATGTCTCGATTGAAGATCACTAGTTAGGTTAAACCCAAAATTAGCAGAGCATAGACATAAAAAACAAATTTCCTCATGATTTCCATCCATCCATCCATCCATCCACCCATCTATCCATCCATCCATCCATCCATCCATCCAACAGGCTATCATTGGTGAGCTCAGATTGGCACTGCTGGCGCCTATTGTTCACAGACATGAAATGGCCTCTAATTTCATAATACTTTTGAGCGCTTAATAAAAATGACCTTGTTAGTAGTTAGAGCGTCACCTATTGCCTAAGCATGCACTTGATAGCCTCTAAATGTTTTCGTTTGAAAAAAAAAAAACTATCAAAAATAAAATGAAAAAAAAAAAACATATACTGTGAAGGTGTTTGTTAAAACTATAATTAAGATGGAGGAATCGAGTGACATTTCCAAAAACGGAGACGAAGTGCGGCTGGGCTGATGCTGGCGCAAGGAAGTGGGGTTCCCCAGTGGGCTGGTCACGTGACCGCGCAGAGGGAGCGTTCAGTTGCAGTTCGTTGACCGCATCGCGTTGTATGAGGAAGGAAAACGCACCAGATCTAGTCCTAATGAACTCTGGTTTTTGGGGGGCGGCGACGTCCACACAGCCCACATGGACCATGTGCTCCGTCATTCCACCCGCTCCAAACTTCTGTCATCTTAAACAGCATTGATCCTCCTGTCAAGTGTCACAGAACAAGACTGCAGCTGTCACAGCGAAGCTTCGCCGTGCTTGTTTTTTTTTATTTTATTTTATTACAAGAACACGGTGAGTACACGCCATATTGTTGTGCATGTGCGAATGACTTGCTTTTTGACTTTAGAGCTGACGACGTTGAAAAAAACGAAAGCAACGTATGTGGTCCGAGTGACGTTGCAATATTAGCGTTTTAACAATTATAGTGCTGTGTATCCACTACAATTTGTATCAATATGTGCTTTATGCATGTTCAATGACTCTTTGGTGTAGCACTGCATTATGATGGGTTGATGAGAAATTGCATATGTAATTTTCCAAGAAAGAGTTGTCTGTTGCCAGTCATGAGATATTACTCATGTATTAAAAGTAAAACTTAAAACTATTATTTTAAATAGGGGCACTCTCTCATCATATCATTAAGTAGAGCTACGTAAAAATTAGAGGAAACAAGCACAATACCTTTATCACCCTTTAAGTATTAGTTCTAAAATATATTTAGAACTAAGCTTGAGTAGAACTGTGCTGCATCACAAATCCATTTTTGTCTTTAAAGTTTTACACAACGCAATGGACAGTAATCTTTGTTTATTCCCCATCTTTTATTGACCCAAGCTACATTTTTATGTTACCAAAAAACATAAAAATCTCCAGGCTCACAACCAAACAAATACTGTATGTCACAAAAATTGGATCCACAAAACAATTATATACCTTCTGCCATCGACTAAAACAGCATTTAATTTTTAAACCTACCATTATATGTCGCTAGCACAGACAGATGAAAAATAATATACGATTTGTTAAATAGATGATTTTTGGACCACTTAAGTGCAATTGTCTAACTTCCCACAGCACAGCTCAAATTGTATTGCCTGCCCTCTTGTGCTGCAACACACTGGTGGCGCATCAAAGCACTTCTGAACACCACATGGCTACTTGTTGTTGTTCTCATCCTGTCCATTATGAGAGCACAATCACAAGTTGTAAGGATTCAGAACTGCACCTTCTCAAGTCACAAATAACCTGAAGCCATTGTACCCCACAAAGTAGACTCATGATCGAACCACCTATATGTCAAAGTCATGACTCAGGGACAAGATCAGGCCCACCATACTGTATCTTTAGGGGGTGGGAGGGAATCATCAGGGGCAGTTTCTGAGCAAAATGGGCTGTTGCCCAGCGCAGCATTCTCTCTCTCTCTCTCTCTCTCTCAATTTCACAGTTAGAATGGCATTGTGGCTAGTGATGGATGAGTTTGACGCCACTGCTTGGATGCTGTAGGTTCTGGTAATGGAGGAGAGTTGAGGCACTAGTGTGTGAAATGTCATCACTACATGATTAATGAATGGTACCCACACATTGGGGCGCATGGTCAAGTATTTGCAAATGTTAGTCAAACCGAAAAGACACCCATCCCTCCCCCTTCTTCCTATTTGACTCATGTTAGATGCATCTACTGTAACGAACACTTAATATTTACAGTTTCATGCATCTTCTCACACAGTTCGCTGTCTAATTGGACTTTGCTATAGGGCAGTGGTTCACTTTTTTGGAGATGAAATTTTCAATTTCAATTTGAGCATAAAACCCCCCAAACTTTTAACATCTGTGTTTGACATCATGCCATAGATCAGCATATAGTGCAAGTATGTCACAAGACTTGAGTTCAGTGAGCTTAAAAGGCTTTTCCCCTTCTTTGGATTTGTGTGGCATATTATGTGAATATGGGTTGAGAAGAACTTGTGTGCATTGTAATATAGAATTTAGTAATACTCCAGCATCATCGTGTTATCTAATTATAACATTTTGAGAATGTTAAAATGTCACTTAAAACACTGCCTGTACATAATTATGGTCACAGTTTTGACCCTGGGATGCAT
The DNA here is from genome assembly GCF_019802595.1 of Syngnathoides biaculeatus. Lineage (NCBI taxonomy): Eukaryota > Metazoa > Chordata > Actinopteri > Syngnathiformes > Syngnathidae > Syngnathoides > Syngnathoides biaculeatus. The sequence continues at coordinate 2,199,610 of NC_084650.1, forward strand.
GACGGCATACTTTTTTCCCATGGGAATAAATCAGATGTTAACGTCCCCGAACAAATTTCTTTAACGCAAAGCCAATTTAATTGTATAGCGTATTTCATACACAATGTGCTTTACATGATTAAAAGCATTCAAATACAAATAAATACGAACACACTCCGTTATTAGACCTGACTCAGTCAATGTCAGAGCTCTACTAGGTTTGTATTCTGTAGCATTTATTTCATGTATTCAGGACCTAAGCTATTTTGTGAGTTATAGACCAGTTGCAGAACTTTAAATTCTATTCTAAAGCTGACTGGAAGCCAGTGTAAAGACTTTAGAATTGGAGTTATATGGTCTGAGCTCTTTGTTCTGGTCAGAACCCGAGCTGCAGCTTTCTGAATGAGCTGACACTGCTTAACCCATTCATGGGCAGGGTGGCAATTTTTTTTGCCTTATTGATCAAGTAAATAACACTTCTTTTTGGTTTATGGTTAAGTTATATGATAACGTTACTAATTTATAATCTCGTCCCAAAAATGGGACGCTGCCCGCGAGAGGGGACTTGGGTTTTCTTAGTAGATCGTTCCAAAAACCAAAGCAGGCAGAAGTAACGAAGGAGTCAGGCTTACAAGGTTGGTCGGAGAACGGGCGAAGGTCGGTACACACAGGTTCGATCAGGGATACCGGAGCACACGAACGGTACATGAAGATCAACGAACTGGCGCCGGCCAGTTGTCATCGCGGTCATATAAATCCACAGCATAATCAGGCTGCATGAGGCGCAGGTGTGCACCTCCCAATCAGCCCACCCGCACAACTCGTGCTGGAGCGGCAGGATCATGACAGGTATTTACTAAAACCAATTCTCTTTTCTTTATTGCCAAAAAGAATTGTCTCAGTTTTGTCAGGGTTTAGTTGAAGAACATTTTGGCTCATCCAGATATTTATCTGCTCTAGACAGTGGCACAACACCTCAATTAAACTGTAGTCATTTGGAGACACTGCTACATGCAGTATAATGTATCATCTACATAGCTATGATAGTCCAAGGTAAAGTTCTGAAAAATTTGACCCAATGGTAGCATATACAGGCTGAACCGGAGGGGTCAAAGAATTGACCCTAGAGGGACCCCATAGGTCTTTACCATTCGTTGAGATTGAGCAATTCCAATGGTTACAAAGTATCTCCTTTCACAGTTCTAATTCTGTTCATTCTTCTTGTCAGCACTTTGACAAATGACCTTTATATTATTATTTCTATACTGTATATTATAATGTACAGTATGTACCGGTATTTTATCATATTGTGATACTTCCTCTTTAACAATTCCCTCTCAGATGAAACAGGAAATAGCGTAATACTTGTTCTTATATTTTCAAATGTGGGTCAATCATCATAGCTGATTTTACTTTGTGTATCAATGGGCTATTCAAGTGTTTCATCTGTCACGACCCATCAATACGGAGGTAGGACCCCAATGCAGGAGTCGGGAGATGCAGAGGTAATTCGGGAAAAATGTTTATTGTTCCAAGGTCGGGGATCGGGCAGGCAGTCAGGTGCAGCAGCGGTAGTCAGGACGTCGGGCGTGGAGAGCAGGTCCGCAGGCAGGCAGGAGTCGGTACACACGGGTTGACGATCAGGGATACGGGAGTGCAGGAACGGGGCATGAGTTCCAACGATCTGGAGAAGGACCAGTCGTCCCCGGGCTCCTATATACACCGGGACCAATCAGCCAGCATGAGGCGCAGGTGTGCACCTCCCAATCAGCGCAGCCGTGTGGGCACACGCACAGCCAGGGCTGGACCGGCAGGATCATGACAACATCTTCTGTTGTGCTTTCACACACAACTTCTTTAAAAAGCAGGTCTTCTTCCGATGAATCGAAAGTCCAACTTCTTGTGGAGAGAAACACATGTGATGACACTTATCATCTGCAGGATTATATTATGTAATGTATTTGGACTGCGCTGGGTTATAATTAGAGCATAGCTAATGTTTCAGTGTGCAGTTCTGTGAAATCCTTAAACAACTGTGACGGATCATTTTGGGACTGGTTCTTCAGCTGAAGGGCTCAACTGATATGTTTTCAGCGACCATGTCTCCTACTACACCACAATGTTTCCTACTACAACTGGCAAACCCTTTGCATCCAATCCAATACTTGGTGCATTCTTTCATCATTGTTTTCTGTGTCTTCTTGTGGCAAGTCCTTTGGTCCATGAGAAATGAATATTATCCTCAGTTTTCCTCTGTTATCATCCTTTTCATGTTGTGGAGGCATTGCTAAACTGGTAGATCCAAAACCTTTTTTCTATTAATTAAACTGAAATCTTTCTGCATCCTTCCTGTTGTGTCACCTTGTAAATATAAAGCCCACTTGTGCTGTAATGTGCAAATTCTGTATATCATCACTTAATTTATTCAGGACACTGTATATGGGATTTTCCAAAGTTAATAGTGCTCTCATTTTATGAAATTATCCAGCGGGAAAAGAAATAGTTTGTTACTGTCCATCATCTGAATTTTTTTCATCTTTTATTTGCTCATGTTGTATTGACGCAGAACAGAAGCGTTACAAGAGTATTTACTTACTATACAAGAGGTTTGCATGGACATAACTCATATTCCCAAAGCTGATTTAATATTTTCTTCTTGAGAAAGCAACATAGTCAAGACAGAATCATTGTTGGCTCTGCTGGTTGCCATGCACAATTCATCAATCCACACACTCACAATAATTGTTTTGCATTAATCATGCATGAGAAACTCGAGAAACTGTTTGTTGAGATATATTGTGCTTGTCTACAACTAGTCTTTCTTGGTTTATGAGTGTAGCAGATTTGCTTGCTTTTTTTGGCCCCCTGTTTGTGTGCAGCATTGCTTACTATCAGTAAGACAGACATGAAAACAACCTCAGGGGAGGCACAATGTGACACGCTAACTGCTGCTTTCAGCAGTACCACTTGTCATCTGTAAAGCACTGGTGTGCCTCACTTACTCATCAGCTGTTTATGCTTCAATTATGAGGATCCTCAAGTCCTGACTGATAAGTGGGCATCTTAGGTTGTAGTTTATTTCGGCAGAAAGCCACACGAATTATGGAGGTGGTGCGCTGATGTGGCAGGAGTTCCGTTTTAAATTTGTCCCATCATAGGTGCCCACAATTACACTCTGTTCAAGTTTGACTAGAAATGCATGACCTGTTTGTCAAAGAAAACACGACAGTCGGGTTGAAGCTAAACGGTGTTTTTATCCTAAGGCCTGCAGAACCTCAATATGGCATTGACAGTCTATCAAACTGTCACATCCCTGGGATCTTGGAGACCTTTATCACTGTGTCATGTTGACAAACAGTCAGTAGCCAGATAAAGAGGCAAAGAGTGAGACAGGTGGTTCTGGATTTGCCTAGGTGCCAAAACCACCTCCCCTCCCTGCCACCTCGTAGTGGATACAATTCTTCAGCTGTCGGGCATTTTTCAGTCTTACTAGTGGGCTTTTTCTTGGCTGAACGCGCAACAAAGCTGTCGGTCAGATTAGAGCTGGAGCCAACGGTGGGATGACTGTTGTATACGCCGGGAAAGGCCGCCAGAAGAAGTTACAAATCCTCACATACTGAGCATGCACACAAATCAAGACATTCATGTGAAAGCCCTACCAAAGATTGAAAGATCAAATTGGGTCAGTGGAGGCTTGGCTCCATTAAATTCCTCATTTGATGAACGGTACAAGGTGATTAGCATATTAACACGGAAACATCATGTGATATGACGTCCTACTTATACAGTATCTGAGCATATGATGTGCAATACTCATTCTAATTCCATACAGTCCTCATATCTGTGAGGGAAACGAGGTTCTGGCCTGCTACTTACTATCCGGATTACTTCACTCATGTCCTTTAGTGACTTGATTGGAATGTTAATTATGAGAATCACGGAGAGTCATAAAATCTTCCATCAACAATTCGAAGGACCCTTAACTGAGGCTTTACTGTATCTTTGGCAGAAGCATCAAGTCGTCTTACAAATCACGGTTACGAGTGAGCCAATGTATGTGCAGCTTTTTGGTGGATTCTTGTGAATACTGTGATTAACTCCCCTCTCATGCTGCCACATGTCGAACAATTCCAAGCCGCAATCTGGAAACTATTTATGTTGTCAAGAAGCCAGGAAGTCTCTCAATCTCTTTCGGGTTATAATCCAACAAAGAGCCTCCCTACTTTCATGATGTCACAAAATATCAACTAAAAAGATTAACTGATTTTTAGACATCACAAATGAATGCCAAATGACTTCATAACATCCATTTTTATTTTTGAGAAATCCTCTTGCATCCACGAACATACATGTATGTCCTTTCATAATTCAAGGGACAGCCAAAAGTAAAATGCAGATTTTTTCTTTAAAATGAATAAATAAATACATTTAAATTAGCGGCACAGTCGTTCAGCTGGAAAGCGTTGGCCTCACAGTGCTGAGGACCTGGGTTCAATCACAGCCCTCCCTCTGTGGAGTTTGCATGTTCTCCCCGTGCCTGCGTGGGCTTTCTCCGGGCACTCTGGTTTCCTCCCACATCCCAAAAACGTGCAACATTAATTGGACACTCTAAATTGCCCCAAGGTGTGATTGTGAGTCCGACTGTTGTCTGTCTCCATGTGCCCTGCGATTGGCTGGCAACCTGTTCAGGGTGTACCCTGTGTCCTGCCTGTTGACAGCTAGGATAGACTCCACCACTTCTGTGACCCTTGTGAGGATAAGCAGTTAAAAAAATGGATGGATGGATGGATGGATGGATGGATGGATGGATGGATGGATGGATGGATGGATGGATGGATGGATGGATGGATATTGTAAATAGAAAGTCCTCCACAACCATGGTCATCCACTATAAAAAAAAAAATTCCATTCCTGGAAAAAACAAAAAAAAAATCATTTAATTTAAATTTAGCCTCTTTTTTGTATTATGATACATTACAGTATACTGCAGCATCGCGTGTGAACATTTGCATGCGTTCTCTTCCACCGCTGGACTTTTCACACTCAAAATAAAAGCTTGCACTGTATCACCGTGTTCCTGTTCTTCTTTCCCACTTCAATTTCACTCTCCCACCACAAAAAAAACTGTAAAAGCATACTCACATGCCGCATCATTACCATGCTGGGAAAATTTGTTTGAATAAGAAATGAAAAAAAAATCCCACATTCTCTTCATTCTTGCAGCTGTGTTAAAAAGATGAAACATTTGAGAAAAAAATGTTTTCATGATACCAGGTAGATGCCATTGACAGGGTTCTTGTCAGGGTGCTGCACTTTTTTGTCTTTGATATTTTTTCATGGCTTCCTGTAAATATGTAATCTTTTTGTTCAATGAAAGAAACCTACATTTCACATTGAGTAAAGTATATGTGTGATTAAATTGAGACAAGATCATTTTTTCAGTCTCAAATCGGTGTCCCAGCACTCTGGCCTGCTCTCTGGCACGCCATATCTTTCTCCTCCGGAGTTTTAAGGCACTATATACATTCACACATCCTAGGGGTGCTGGCTGGCCTGGTTGGGGGTGATGGTTACAGAGCAGTATTGCCCTGTGACCATCTCGCCTCACTCCCACCAGTTTCCCCAATTTTAATGCACTGCACCGCATTGCACACAATCACAGCACAGGGATAATCGTTGCCAGCCGGGTACCTGGTAACCATCGTAATTGGGTGGGATGTGGGTTTTCACTTTCCTTTTAGCGTGACTCCTGGGACCTGCCCCTCCTCCAATTGTCAGGCTGCAGAGGGGTGGGGGTCAACCCCCCCACCACGCCCCACTACCTCCTTTGCCTTCCTCTCTCATCTCTTAACTGGCTCTTTCGTCCTTGCTCATGATGGATGTTTAACATGGGGCTTGCTTTTTTGGCCTATGACCATTTTTGGGTTGCTCCTGGCTCCTGCGCTTGGCCCTATTGGTAGGGGGTGCATATTCTCTATGAGGTAGTAGGGAGCGATGGCGTTAGAAGGGGGTTCCTCAGGATTGTGGTCGTTCAGTACCTGTGCCCCTTCCTTTGGGACACGTCGTGATGCTCTGGTTGGCCACAGGAACTCTCGGGAACCTGGGAGGGTCGGTGCCGTCCCACTGATTGGGTTCCCTGCTGAACGTGCTCTCTGACTCGGCTCACCTTTCCTCGATGTGCGAGCTCAACAACTCCGTACACCAGCTGACTAGCACGCATGTGATATGCGGTTCATTCACTAATCAATTCAATTGACACACTCCAGGGTTTAATTTCATGTACTGTGATGACTATCAACAACGCTGGTTACACTAACAACTCAATTAACAGACTCTTGTGCGTATTTAGACACTAAAAAAAAGAATCCCACCACACCACACATCTGTAGCAATGCTTTCCTCATTTTCCCACATCCTGTCCCACCCTTTTCTGTCCTCTTTTATGTTTCTGCATTAGTGATTACATGTTCAGACCCCCCCACCTCGAAAAAAAAAAAAAAATCTACAAATGTTTTAATGTTACTTGTGTACAAAAATCTAAACTTTCTCACTATTGTTCTGCTGTGATTCTCACCCCAAGTCTCCCTTGCCCACTCTATCCCTCTGTCTCTCCCTAAATCCCTTTTATGTCTGGGTGCATTTTCAATAAACACCAGAATAATACAAAATAAATGAAAAATAAGCAGAGGGACTGTTTCAAACTCCCCTGTTGCATAGCAAAATTGTTCCAACACAAGACATACAGATCCACCATTCTGCGAGGCCATTCAGTTAAACAGGATTCCAACAGAGTGTGGATAATTTGATAGCGGAATGAACGATAATGCAAAAAATATTTGGCATATTATTTGGTATTTTTTTAATCAAAATGCTACCTTTATTTGTCTGTGTGTTTAGAACAGAACAACTGTATTATATATCTGTTTCCGTACTATTGCAACAAGAATCAAACATGGTACCTTATGGATGTTTTTTGTCCAGTGCTTTGGTGTAGTGTTTTCCACCCTCGGTGCTATAGTGGGAGATCATCAGTGGTGCTTGCAAAACGTTATCCAATTTCACTCAATAATTAATAATTACAATTACATTTTTGTTCATCTATCTACACCAGTGACTTAAAGTGAGAAATAAATTAAATACTCCATACTAACAATGAACGGCCAATTGGTTTCCTCTTTGAGATAATCAATTTTTTCTTCAACTCACATTGTGCATATAACAGGAAACTGCAATTTCTTGTCTTGCAACATTTTGAGTGAAGCAGTTTCGAACACAAATTCATAATACTTATCATAGTTAGAACACAAGGGGTCACTGAAAAAATATTCCTTTAAAAAGAGGTGAATAAGAAAAAAAGGACCCAAAGAATAATGTTGAATAGATGCTAGGTGGGCGGCACGGTAGCTCAGCTAGTAAAGCGTTGGCCTCGCAGTTCTGAGGACACAGGTTCAATCCCGGCCCTGCCTGTGTGGTGTTTGCATGTTCTCCCCGTGCCTGCATGCGTTTTCTCTGGGTTCTCCGGTTTCCTCCCACATTCCAAAAACATGCAACATTAATTGGGCACTCTAAAGTAAGTGCGACTGTTGTCTGTCTCCATGTGCCCTGTGGTTGGCTAGCAACCAGTCCATGTACCCCGCCTCCTGCCCGTTAACAGCTGGGATAGGCTCCAGCACTCCCCGCTACCCTCGTGAGGATAAGCAGCAAAAGAAAATGGATGGATGAGATGCTAGGTGTGTGCTGATCAGTAAATAAAGTGATTTAAATACAAAAAAGAAATACAAGGCTGATTCTTTAGAACACTACACTGGTTAAACTTATAATGAACTTGTAGCCCAGATAACGCACAGCTGGCCCACTGTGTAACAATTTGCGTGATTGCTCACAAAGCTAGCTGCTAATGGTAACAAAAACTGGCCTGCGTGACGTTCGAGCCATGCGAGTTCCACAATGCAATGTATGTATGTATGTATTTTTTTGCAATAAAATTCAAGTCCAAGTGAAATCACAAGTCACTGCTGTTGAAGTCCAAGTCGATTTGGGAGTCTTGTAACATTTTGTCAACTCGAGTCTGAAGTAATCAAATTTGTGACTCGAGTCTGACTCACTTCAACTCTGGAACAAGGTACAATAAATCAGTGGATCCACTCAAAGCCCTTTGTACAACAAAATAAGCTATGGGTTCCTGCATCTACATACGCTTTGTGATCAATTAAACAGGCCCCGAGTTCACATTGAGGAAATTGCGACAATCTCATCATTCTTTGGGTATTGATGCTTTTTTTTTTTTTTTTTACATTTGCTATGCTATCAGATATTTTTGTAATGTAAAACTGTTGCCTTGGCTCAATTAAGGTTCAGAACCACTGCTTTAAGTGTTGATGAAACTAACTTACTAAATTCCCCACTATGTAGAGCAGCTACAGAAATGGATGATGTTAGACAATCCAATGGGCAACATTACCAATGACAAAGGCCATAGCAAAATTGCTAATTACTACAAAATAAGTCCGCAGCATTCTTTGTATAGCTCATAATGTTAATTATAATTTTTATTAGAATAAATTGAGACGGTACGGTGGGAAAGCTGGAAAGCATTGGCCTCACAGTTCTGAGGACCTGGGTTCAAGCCCAGCCCTCCCTGTGTGGAGTTTGCATGTTCTCCCCATGCCTGCATGGGTTTTCTCCAGTTTCGTCCCACATCCCAAAAACATGCAACAGTAATTGGACACTCTAAATTGCCCCAAGGTGTGATTGTGAGTGTGCCGGTTGTCTGTCTCTATGTGCCATGCGATTGGGTGGCAACCAGTTCAGGGTATACCTTGCCTCCTGCCCATTGACAGCTAGGACAGGCTCCACCACTCCCGCAACACATGTGAGAATAAGCAGCTAAAAAAAAGGATTGATGGATATACTGAAGCAGAGCATGAAGTTGCTGTATCTCTGTTACTTTTTAAAAAACTATCGTACATTATACTCTTAAGCAACATTTATATTACTTCCATTGCCCCATGAGTTTCTTGCATTTCTAATGATAAGGCATCAAACGTCCAAATCCAATATATTTCCGAACCATTCTGTCCCTTGCGTGGTTTGCTCCTGCTTGCTTCCTGAGATTCAATATTTTCTCCTTAAAAGTGCACAAGTAGGGCAACCCTTTGCGTGACTTTGCGGAGGAGACCCGAATCCCTTTGGGTTATCAGCAGCCACTGGTATCACTCCACCTTCTGGCAGGCTTGATAGAGGAAGTGGCCCTTTAGGGACACAGCTGCCATAGCCTGTGTAAGGCAAAATGAACTTAAGGGGCCATAAACGGGATCAGAAAAAAATAAGGATTGCTGTTTGCTGCGCTTGATTGAAAATTAATAGCTGATACTGAGCATTGTAAGCCCATTTTACAGTGGCCCTGAAACTCAAAACACATATAACAAATAACTACACAGAATGGGTAGTTAATGTCATAATGCCATTCCCCACCCCACCCCTCAGTTTGAAAACCACTGCCCTAATGTAGTCATACCTAGAACTGGGCCGTGTACACAAGTCACCAGGAGCAATTATTTGAAACACACTCCCACAGGCATTTAAACCTGTGGTCTTCCTGACCGTTCTACCTGTTTCATTATCCATTTCACAGCAGATGACTCCCACCAGTTGCATTGTATTGAATTTCAGGAGCAACAAAAGCTCACATGACTCTGCCATTCAATACTTCAGCAGACTAAACACAACCAATTAGATGTCTCTTGCTTCTTCTTTGTTTATGCGCTCTCTTATGTCTGATACAATATATGCACAAATATTGTTACACCTGGCCAATACAATCACTTGAGTGTGTCTGTAAGAATTGCTTGGTGTCCAACATTTATGCGGTTGCAGGTCACTGATGTTTGATCTGAGGGAGGGTCTGGCTCACGCTTATTTCCAAATCTTCTTTCTATGGCCCTTGTCCTCTATAGGGTTGTGAATTGTTGGAACATATCCCAACTGGGGTAGGTGAACTGGTTGACCGAAGGGTCATTGGTTCAAAAGACTGTCCACATGTCAAAGTGTCCTTGGGCAAGACACTGAACAATAATTTGCCTCCAGTGGACCAGGCAGCGTCAGCGCAAGCATGAGAGCAATCGACCATTGGAATATGAATATGTGGGTCAATGTGAGACTTAGTAAAGTGCTTTGAGCTCTGTGATGGTGTAGCCATTGCGCGATATCTGCGTAGTCCCTTTACCATATAACTAACTTTGGCTGATAGGTGAGGTACACTTTGGACTGGTCTACTGCTATACAGTAGTCTCAACATTTCTGGGCCTGAGCTCCTCTGGACTGATGCAAAGAGGAAAAAAAGCATGTTGTGCTCTAATGGCTCCACATTTCAAATTGGTTTTAGAAATCATTGACAGCGTGTGGTGGCACGGTGAATGACTGTTTAGCAAATTCACCTTAAAGTTCTGAGGACCCAGGTTCAAATCCATCCTCGGCTGTGTGGCGTTTGCATGTTCTAACCATGTCTTCATGGGTTTTCTCTGGGTACTCCAGTTTCCTCCCACATGCATAGTAGGTTGATTGAAGAATTGGCTGTAGGTGTGAATGTGAGTGCTTATCAGAATCATAAGAATAAGTACAAGAGACATTCAGTTACAGATGTGCAAGATGCAGTCTTCTTCATTTAGAAGAGCTAAGAGTGCATCAACACCCCACATAATGTTAAGCTTATCCAGAGTGCCCTTAACCGTTCGCAGTTCCCGTTATAGACCACTGTATTGACAATTTTGCAGAGGGAGCACTTTAAAGTGACTACTCCTGCGATAGTCAAAATACACAAAATATAATACGAACACTCATACTGATTCACCTGCAGGATATGAGGGTGTGTCCCAACAACAGCGCAAGGCAGAAAATAGTATTTTGCTGATGAACAATTTAATTACATCATTGCTAGAGGGAAAAAATGCCTGCTAGTTTTGTTTTGCTGATGATTGTATGTCCTGCGATGAGCTTGCGACCACTTCACCTCTCGGCCAAAGACAGCTAAGATAGGCTACAGCAGGGGTCACCAACCTTTTTGAGGCTGAGGAGTACTTTGTGAGCACCAATTGTATGAAGGCCTACATGACTGTTTGTGGCAAACGTCCAAAATAATAAAACTCCTTGTACTTTACAAATATATAAATACTTTATACTATGCATTAGTTTAACATTTTCATTAATGTAAGCAGGTCAGATAAAAAGTTACACAAATATAATCACAAATAATAATTTGTGACCTGTGCTATTTTTAAAACATCCCTCGAGGGCGCCTCAAGTGGTTCTCGCAGGCAAGCATGTGCCCACGGGCAACCATGCACCCGCAGACACTGCGTTGGTGAACCCTGGGCTACAGCATGCTCACGACCTTGTTGAGGATAAGCGGTATGGAGAATGAATGAATGGACAGCATGTCCTCTGGGCCCGAGAGAAAAAAGGATTGTTATCAGCACAAAGTTCGAAGCCACCAGATGGGTTTGGGATGTGTTACTGCCCAAAGCATGGGTAATTTCCTCATCTGTGAAGGCACCATTAATGCTGAAACGTATATGTAGGTTTTGTGACAACATGTGCTGTCATCCAAGCAATATCTTAGTCATGGACACCCCTTCTTATTTCTGCAAGACAATGCCAAGCCATAATCAGGACAGGTTACAACAGTCTGGCTTCGTAGTCAAAGAGTGCAAGTACGAGACTGGCGTGCCAGCAGTCCAGACGTGTCCCCCACGTGCGGCGCATTATGAAGTACAAAATACGACAATGGAGACCCCAGACCGTTAAGCAACTGAAATTGTGCATTAAAAAAAAGGATTCCACTTACAAATCTTCAACAATTTGTGTCCCGTTTTCAAATTTATTGAATGCTGTTACAAGGGAGTGTGACGTAATAGAGTGGTAGACATCCCCCGGCGAACAAAAAAGTGCAGTTTATCAGTTTGAACAGTATGTCTTCTCTGTAGTGTAATCATTTCAACATTGGTTGATAAAGATTTGCAAATCATTATACACTGTTTTTTTCCCACATTTTACACAACATCCAAAATCATTCGAATAGGGCTTTGTAATCTAACATGTATGTTTTTTGGACTGTCAGAGGAAGTAGTATGGAGTACTCACTGAAAACCCACACAAAAACACAGAGAGAACATGCAATTGCAGAGAGAGAGAATGGCCTGAGCCGTAATTTGAACCCACAACCTCTGGAGTGTGAGGCAGACATAATAACCACTAGGGTACTATGCTGCCATCTCAGTTCTTCTTCATCCGAAAAGTGTTCACGCAGATGAGATTCCCCCACACCACTCTCATCCAAGCAAGCAACTGTATTTATAGGCCTTCAGGAGCACAGTCATACTGAAACAAAATTGGTTTTCCCACAAAATTGAACTCCTACTTCAAAGGATATCATTGTCCCAAATTCATGTGTAAAATGATTTTGGGTGAGAAAAAAAAGATATTAAAAAAATATTTCTCGTGAAATCCTAGTTCACTGAGTGACAGTGTGAATATGATTAGGAGTGGTTATCCATGTCTATGTATCTGTGCCCCGCAAATGACTCATGACCGGTTCAGGCTGTAGTTCGCTCTTCATGCAAAGTCTGCTGGGATAGGCTCCAGTGCTCTGTGATCCTATATAAGTAACATAAGTGTTAAAAACGGATGGATTTCTAGTGTAGTATGAAAATGTTATCCTTGGTATAATTAAATGTTTTTCAGTGTAGACCTTTAATAGTGAGTGGGCAAAACAACGATGACCTTTTTAGATGATGGAGTCAGTATCATATAAATCTGTAAAACCAAGGACATCTTCTCCAACCACTTAGCTGAACATTTAGAGTATCTGTTTTACTGAGAGACACTAGATGGCACTCTGGATATGTTCGTACACAGATCCATGTTATTTCCTCTCCTTCAGTCTCAAGTCAGATTTCGAAGGCTCATGAGCAAAGTGGACAAAGTGGAATTTGTGAGTTTTTAATTGTGTGTCTGAGTGATCATACATTTTCATTTTGAATAATTTATTGCATGCACTGAAGAATAATGGTGACATAAGTCATGTTTTGTACTTATCTGGTGCTCATCACATCAGCCAGCATGATCTGTATGTGTGTGTGTGTGTGTGTGGTGTGTGTGTGTGTGTGTGTGTGTGTGTGTGTGTGTGTGTGTGTGTGTGTGTGAGAGAGAGAGAGAGAGAGAGACAGAGATTTAAAAAATTATTTCTCTGTGATCAGCTGTGTCTTAAACTGCAGAGTTTTTTTTTATCTGAGTGTGGGATTTGCTTCATTATCATCCATTTCTTTCCCATCCTGGTTATTTCCCTACGCTCTCTCCTCAGGTTTACTTATCCTCCTCTTCCAGTCCTCCCTTTTCATTTTCCTTTCTGTGTTACATTTCCACCACTTTAATCGTCTGCACTTTGCGTTCCATTCCAGGAGTTTATATTTCAGACAGTATATAAATGAATGAGTTATATCTCATTAGATGGGCCCTCCACACACACTCACCAAAAGCAGTTGTGTATCCCCATCCCCCTGTGACCCTTACTTCAACAGAACCAACAAATCAATCACAGAGGATGCTCTCTTTGCTTTAAACAAGTGCTCTCCAATATTTATCCACACTAATTAGGGCACTTCATTGTCAAGAGAGCTGTCTAGGAAGTTGTGTGTGTTTGTGTGTGCCCATGTGTGTTTGTGTATGTGCATGAGAGAGTGAGACTTACTCAGCAAGGCCACACTAAGCCTATTAAAACTAATGTGACAACACAAGAAAAGCTGCTTCACTAACCCTTCAATAAGGAAACATCAGTAATTGATTTTTATTTTGCTGCAACTATTGCTTACTAAAGCAGCTTTTACATACCAGGATTAGTAAAAGCAATGTATGTTGGTTAAGTGATTTATAGTTTCCTATAATGTAATTTAAAAGGCTATCATCAGTGAGTTGGAAGTATCTGCACACTTCATTTAAGTGTATATTTGCGAGCGCAGCAATATTTTATCCTCAAAAGGCTGTAAAGGAAAACTATAACAAGACACTTTCTCTTTTCTTGTAAGTATTAACACTTAAATTGACACTGATTAGTAATGCAATGGCTTGGCCAATACACCCACTTGTAAAACTTGAGCTTTAATGAGATCAATGGAAGCACTTTGGCATTCTCTTAGGGATAAAGAATGAGCTATGAAGTGCTTGAAAACTTCAATTCAAACATACAGGAAGCTAAATACCAAGTGGAACTACGTCACTTCACTTTCATAATTCGATGGTCTTGTAGGTGTGATAATGAACAAATCCTGGCTTTGGAGGATGAACAGGTTGTTTTTGAGATTGGACAATATACTCATCGGCAAAATTACAATGGCAGCACTTTCACATGGAACATACTGTATGAAACCTGTGAATTTTTTTTTTCCCATTGGATAATCTAGTAATTGCTGCGATTGGCTGGCAACTAGTTCAGGGTGTAACCTGACCTCCTGCCCGATGACAGCTGGGATAGGCGCCAGCACTCCCGCGACCCTCGTGAGGATAAGCGGCTTGGAAAATGGATGGATAATCTAGTAATTGCTGTGGTGGCCAGTTGTGGCAACATACTACATAAAAGCTGCCAAAGTCCGAGATCCATGTTATGGCCCACGCATTAGTTCAGTTCAATTCACCAGTTCTGTAAGGTTCTCAGAGAACAGTAAAACCTCATTTGGATTGTTTCTGGCAAGAGTTCAGGTGGGATGGCTTGTTCTATATGATTGACGTAAACTGCGAGTATATCTTTAGTTACCCAGTTCAATTTATGCACTACACACAGTCTGAGTGAAATATTTCATAATAATAACATAAAGGATATGTATAATATTTATGATTATAGTTAGCATCAAATGAAAACCCCAAATTCATCATCTCTACATCATTTTTATATAACAATCAAGAAAAAATGAAAAAGATTTTATTGGAGAACTTTGGCAGGAATTTGTAATCAAAAAAGTCTTCTTTTTCTTTTCCTTTCAGCTTGTCCCGTTTGGGGTCGCCACAGCGTGTCATCTTTTGCCATCTTAGCATATCTTCTGCATCTTCTTCTCTAACCCTAACTGCCCTCATATCTTCCCTCACCACATCCATAAACCTTCTCTTTGGTCTTCCTCTCGCTCTTTTTGCCTGGCAGCTCCATCCTCAGCACCTTTCCACCAATATACTCACTCTCTCGCCTCTGAACATGTCCAAACCATCGAAGTCTGCTCTCTCGAATCTTGTCACCAAAACATCCAACTTTGGCTGTCCCTATCATGAGCTCATTTCTAATCCTATCCAACCTGCTCACTCCGAGTGAGAACCTCAACATCTTCATTTTTGCTACCTTGAGTTCTGCTTTGTGTTGTTTCTTCAGTGCCACCGTCTCTAATCCGTACATCAAGGCCGGCCTCACCACTGTTTTGTAAACTTTGCCCTTCATCCTAGCAGAGACTCTTCTGTCACATAACACACCAGACACCTTTCGCCAGCTGTTCCAACCTGCTTGGACCCGTTTCTTCACTTCCTGACCACACTCTCCATTGCTCTGTATTGTTGACCCCAAGTATTTGAAGTCCTCCACCCTCGCTATCTCTTCTCCCTGTAGCCTCACTCTTCCCCCTCCACTTTTCTCATTCACGCACATATATTCTGTTTTACTTCGGCTAATCTTCATTCCTCTCCTTTCCAGTGCATGTCTCCATCTTTCTAATTGTTCCTCTGCATGCTCCCTGCTTTCACTCCATATCAAAATATCATCTGCGAACATCATGGTCCAAGGGGATTCCAGTCTAACCTCATCTGTCAGCCTATCCATTACCACCGCAAACAGCAAGGGGCTCAGCGCGGATCCCTGGTGCAGTTCCACCACCAAGTCTCCTCCCCTTTCTGACCAAAAGACACACCAAGTCCTCTCCTTTCCTGGATGTCGTACTTTTCCATCACTTCTTCATCGCCCCTGTTTCCTTTACCAATATGTCCATTACAATCTGCACCAATCACAACTCTCTCGCTGTCTGGGATGATCAGAACTACTTCATCTAGTTCCTTCCAGAATTTCTCTTTCAACACTCGGTCACATCCTACCTGTGGGGCATCGCCGCTAACCACATTATACATAACACCATCACTTTCAAATTTTAGTCTCATCACTCGATCTGATGCTCTTTTCACCTCCAAGACATTCTTAGCTAGCTCTTCCTTTAAAATAACCCCTATTGCATTTCTCTTCCCATCTACTCCGTGGTAGAATAATTTCAACCCCGCTCCTAAACTTCTAGCCTTACGACCTTTTCATCTGCTCTCTTGGATGCACAGAATATCAACCTTTCTCCTAATCATCATGTCAACCAACTCCTGAGCTTTTCCTGTCATAGTCCCAACATTCAAAGTCCCTACACTCAGTTGTAGGCTCTGTGCATTCCTCTTTTTCTTCTGACGGTGGATCCGGTTTCCTCATCTTCAAAAAGTATATACCAAATTGTTGAATTAATCTATATAATGTATGAGTCCTGAAATAAATGCAGTTTTGTACCATATTGTCATTGATTGAGGTATACATGTACCCTATTGTTTAATTTCAATTGCATTTGCATATTTCATTGTTGCAACAGAATTGAGTCTTGAATCTTTTTAAACTGCTCTAACTTGCTTGAGGGCTTTGCTTCATTTGCACAACTCCCATGATGTCAGTGTCACCACACTGGTGGTACACTTTTATTGCTCAATGACGCTCCACACTGAGGGTTTTTTATATCCTAAATGTTCTATATATGTCATCAAAGTCGCTGTTTGCTGCCATACTAGAGAGGCTTCCACTACCAGAAACAAATTCCTTGAATGTCCAGGAACATACTTGGCCAATAAAGCTAAATCTGATTCTGATTCTAATTTTGATAAGGAGGCTCCATGCCAGAAATCTAGAACTCTTCTGGCTCCTTTCAAGAGCTGTGCAAGCTCCCACAGGCCATAGAGAGTCACTTGATGGTAGCCAAGTAGCCTCTGACAAATGACCAACATGTCATGCGTCGACAATGTCCCCCTCCTTTTCCACTGTTGAAATTCAGTTGGCCATTGGCGGAATTGTGGCCGTACGTTGTGCACTCAGAGGTGGGGACCCACTAGTCCCCCTGGATGTTATTTTTCTTTTTTTGTGGCTGGTCAGCAAGCACTCTGAGGCCCCATTCCCAACAACCCGCCGGGATGTTGGGGTCGTTTGTTTCACCGCTGCCTCACTTTGTGCGCCATGTTCAGGTGCAAATGTCAGACACATTGTTTGCCCAAATAAATCAAAATACATGATACTTAAAGGAAGATCTATTTTCTTCACGTTGTAGGCATAGGTTGATGGTTAACTCCTCTCTATACTGATGGACATGGGTCAAGTTACTATTACAAAAGATGTGGCAATCGTGCCAAATAACCACAGATGGAATGAAGGCACTTAGTATTGATACGATGGGGGAGGGTGAGCTTGTATTGTGTACTTGGGCTTTTTATCCCTGAAATAAAAAACCCGACCTGACATGGTGAGAATTTTCTTTACTCTAGCTTACTTATCCTCAAACATATTTTATGTATTTAGAAACGAATCATGAAAATGACTTTCGGGTCTTTCAAAGCGCATAATCACATATAATCACATCACTATATGTATATGTAGTGATAGTCAGCAACACGTCATATTGAGTTTAAAAGACAGGTTTGAGTCACTACTTTGCTACAAGATCTAGGCTTTTGTTTAAATCAAGGTAATGGGAAAATCCCTCTTTGTATGTCTGAAATTTGTCTCTTTAAATGACCCCTTCATACTAATGCTTGGATGGTCTTCTTCGGGTACTAAGCCGCTCGCCTCATTGTGGAGTAAAAGACGTCAGTTGTTCATTTCCATCTGCGGAACTCAGCAAACCAAAAGAACTCGAAGGGTGTCTTCTATTATGAGAAGTCAAAGTGGGTCTGTGTTCTTTGGACTTGGCACTGCAGAAAGTCTCTGCATTAATTCATTCACTTATTTGTCTTTTTGGATCCGTCTTTGCACATATGTGCATCTGACACGCAAAATGCACAAATACCAATGTGGTATTGTGCCACTGTTCTCTGTAAGACTTAACCACAAAGGCTCTGTTTGATGCTCAACTGTTTAGAAGCATGTAGATCACATCTGGTCTGTGTGGGTAATGGGCTTTATTGTGAGCAATTGGTGTCGGGTCTGTATTTTTGGTTTGACTCATGAGAATTTGGCCTTGTGAGGTTCATCTTTTAGCTCTCTGTTGTTTCGTAGTGTAAATTTCCCATATTATGACTGACACGGTATGAGTTAAGTCATTGAAGGCGACACAGTGACGCTGTAGCGCCGGAGAAAAGGAGTCGGAGGCGGAGTGTCGGACACAGAAACAGAACTTGCTTTATTGTTCGACATCACCAAACTACTCGCATAACGGCGGGAACTCTGTTAACCTTTCCTCCGGAAGCGCAACAACAAAAACAGTCCGTGCGGAACCCCGCACCCCAACTCGAAGTCCCGCGGGTGAATTATGTAAACACCACACAAGCCCCCCCAGAATTCACCCATAGTCAAAATCCTTGTGCCGTGGAGGGATGATGACCCGACCCCGGCGAGTGTGCACTGTAGGGGCCGATGGGGGCGGGGCCGCACTGTCCATTGAGTCACGGGACAAGGGCTCAGGCGGGGTCAAGGGTACCCCGGCGGGCGCAGGGGCACAGGGCAAAGGGGGACGACCCCGGCGCGGGGGGAGGGCCAACCCCAAAGGCTGGGCAATGTCCAGGTGCGCGGGTTTGACCCTGTCCACGGAAACAGTCTCGGGTCTGCCGCCAATGTCCACGAGCAGGCTCTTATCCCCGTGCTCCAGGACCCTGAACGGCCCGTCGTATGGGGGGCGGAGAGGTCCACGGTGGGCGTCATGACGAACAAACACAAAATCCGCAGAGCGGAGGTGACGGGGCAGCCGGGCAGCTGGGGTGCCATGTTGCGACGTGGGAACCGGCGCAAACCCTTTTGCGGCCTCCAGCAGGGAGGACCGTTGCCTGGCTGCGGACCAGGGCGCTGTGGCATCCGGGATGAATTCGCCGGGGACCCGCAGTGGCTGGCCGTAGACGAGTTCGGCGGATGAGGACAACAGGTCCTCCTTGGGGGCGCACCTGAGGCCGAGCATGACCCACGGGAGATTATCCAACCAGTTGCCGTCCGTCAAGCCGGCACGCAGGGCTGCTTTCATGGAGCGGTGGAACCGCTCGCAAAGACCGTTCGCCTGGGGGTGATAGGCGGTAGTGCGGTGCAGCTTGACCCCCAAACTCTCAGCGACTGCGTTCCAGAGTTCAGAGGTAAACTGAGGGCCACGATCTGAAGAAAGGTCGCACGGTGTCCCGAAGCGTGCAACCCACGTGCCGATGAACGCCCGGGCCACGTCTGACGACGTTGTCGAGGAGAGGGGAACGGCTTCGGGCCAGTGGGTCGTCCTGTCCACCATGGTGAGCAAGTAGGTGAATCCGTGCGAGGGAGGAAGTGGACCTACCAAGTCAACGTTGACGTGGCCAAACCTCCTCTCGGGGACAGCAAAGGGCTCCAAGGGGGCTTTTGTGTGGCGATGCACCTTAGCCCGCTGACAGGCCACGCACGAGTCGACCCAGGCCTGCACATCTTTCTTGAGACCGCGCCACACGAACTTCTGGGCCACCAGCCTCACGGACGGTTTCCTTCCGGGGTGGGAGAGGTTGTGGACCGCCTCGAAAACAGCTCTTCGCCAGTTTGCAGGGACCAGCGGCCGAGGCTGGTCAGCCGAGAGGTCGCACAGCAACCTGACGCCCGAATCACCAACCGCGACTTCCTCCAGGCGCAAACCCGTGTCAGAAGTCTTGAGGGCCTGCACCCCGTGGTCCGAGGCCTGGTCTGCGCTCATGCGGGAGTAGTCGAGACCCAGATGCACAGTGCCGACGATCGCCCTTGAGAGGCAGTCCGCGACCACATTGGATTTGCCGGCGATGTGTTGGATGTGGCCCCAATTGTTTTGGAATTGAGAAAAATAATTACATTATCTTAATTGTAAATTACTAGTATTTTCAGTGAAGCAGATCCTATTTGTAGATTGTGTTTCACAGTTTCCCTCCTGGAAGCAGTCATCCTGTTGTGGTGGAGGGTTTTGTGAGTCCCAAGGGACCTAGAGGCTAAGTTGTCAGGGGCTTCACACCCCCTCTTAGGGTCACCCATGACAAACAAGTCCTTGGTAAGGGACCAGACCAAGAACGGCTCTAAGACTCCTATAATGAAAACCAAAAATGGATCAAGGTTTCCTTTGCCCGATGTGGGTTACCGGGGCCCCCCTCTGGAGCCAGGCCTGTAGGTGGCCGCGCCTGCACCCATGGGCCTTCCTACCCTCACTTATGGTCACGAGCTTCGGGTCATGACCAAAAGAACAAGATCCCGGATACAAGTGGCCGAAATGAGCTTCCTCCACAGAGTGTCCAGGCTCTTCCTGAGAGAGAAGGTGATGAACTCAGTCATTTGGGAGGTCTCAGAATAGATCCACCGCTCCTCTGCATTGAGGGGAGCCAGATGAGGTGGCTGGGGCATGTGATTTGGATTCCTCCCAGACGCCTCCCTGGTGACATGTTCCAGGCATGTCTCACTGGAAGGAGACAATCCAGCCCACGCTGGAGGGACTTTGTCTCTCGGCTCAGGAGCCCTCTGGAAGAGCTAGATAAAGTGGCTGTAGAGAGGGAAGTTTGGGCGTTCCTGCTAAATCTACTTCCCCTCGCGACCCGACCTCGGATAAGTGGTAGAAAATAGATGGATGAATACAGACCAGTTCCAAAAGTATGTTGCCAGATGCATAAAATATCAAGAAAAATGTCAAATATACATGACACATAAACTATTTCTTTCTGTTCCAAATGTTAGTTGACCTGCTTGATGCCGTTTTCATTCTTTTTCATCTTCAGCCTTTCTCCTAACACAATCATCTTCACCAGTGTGCTCCCAAATAAAAAGGAAAAAAGGATTTTTCTATCCCCACTGAGAAAACAATCTGTCATTTTTTTACTTGTCATTGTTCTGTACAGTAGTGGCGTGTAATTTTCCTCTTCATTTTTTTTTTTTTTTTTTTTGCTAGCACAGAGTGAAAACTCAAACATGAGCTACGTGTGCGTTACTTCCTCCCCACATCATTTGACGTTTGGTTGCCATCGAATTCCTTTGAAGATGAGCTGCCAGTCCCTCTACACTGCACAAACAACTGCAAGACTGGGGACGTTTCAAGGACATGTCGAACTGCATTTATATTCGTGCATGGTTTTCAAATGTAAACAATCACCCCAAGGATTATGGCAGCAAGGCTTCCTCTAAAATCCCGGATTTTTAGGACCACATTTTTATTTTTATTTTATTTTTTTATGATCGAGCAGCACAATAGTTTGAGCATCAAAATACATTTTCAAGCAAAGATTTCCAAATTAAAATATAACATTTTAAGCCATTGATTACAACAAATGAATGCAGTAATGTATTTTTACTGATGTGAATTGTGAATACTTAATCATTCCTTGACTATCAAATTGTTTCAGTATCAAAAACTTCAACCAAGAGAACCAAACTAGTGGATTAATGTGCCAATTATGAACAGATTTCTACGACACAGCGAAGAAGGAACACCCACTGCTAGAGGTCAGTGACCAAAAGGCAACTTTCATGTACTAATGTGCATAACACCAATTGTTGTATTGTAAAACTTGCTGTTGGCTTTTAGTAAAATAGGCTGGCTGTTCATTGTTTAATGACTTGCCATTTAGTCAGGGAAATCTGTCTTCTTCTTTGCCTCTTCCCCTGTCAATGACTGACTTTCCACCAGCAACACATTCTTGACAGCCAATGTGATCAAAGAGTGGGACAAATCCCTAAAACAACATCAGGCATCATATGAAATATTTAGTTGGTGCAGAGGAATACGGTACTATGAGAACAGAGCAAAGCTTGAGGAAATGTTGCAGGAAGGCTGAGGACTTGGAAGACTTCCACTCACCAACTGCCATCTCAATACCAATTTAATGTAGTACATTTTTTTTTCCATCTTAAAGTCTTGTCTTGCCTATTTCCATCATATGCTCACTCATCTTTTTTGCTCATTTTAAAAAAGATTTCCTTGAAAATATTTTCGCTGTGTTGAATTTTTGGTAATCCAATGCAAATGTTTCTTCTGTGCCAGTGGCTTCCTGTTCAATGTTTTCATAGTTTTTGCAAAGCTTACTGTTCATCAGGACAGAGCTGAACGCGACCAACAGATGTAGTCTTGAACATTTCCTTGTTTAGTTACAAATATTAAAACCATTCTCTTCCTTGTGCAGATCACATTTTGACATCATAAAACTTAAAAGACACCTTAGAGATCAACAGCACAACTCCATCGCTCAGCTTCAAGCGATGTTCTCAGAGGGAAGTGGCCGCTCAGTTTACGGCCGATTTTAATCATCAGGTTAGAACAGCTACATTGGATTGGAAGATTGGAAGGGATGGAAATGTAGTGGGTGATGAATCATGGATCAGACCTATTTGCGAACCAGTCCTTCACGGGAATGACTCTTTTTAGTGAACGAACAGAAATAAATCTGTTTATGAGATTATTTTTTCTTTTTGCTTGGATGCCGTCCGTCGCCGTGAGCCGAGCGAGTCAGCTCGGAGTGGAAACAGAACTGTTGAAGTGTTCTGTCACTCATTTCTGAATATTTGCTGAATGACCAATGAACAGCCAGCCTACAGGCAGGCGTGGGACTGATTTGCAACTTGCCAGCCATTTCGCTCGCTTCGGTAAATGACCAATGAGCAGCCAGAGTTAGGCAGCGCCGTGCAGGCAGAGAAAGGATTTAAGTGAACTGAGTGATTTGTTCAGTGGACTGGTGTACTGAAGAACTGAAGAGTGATCTCCTCAGGCTCGATATACTCTGAAAATGAATTATTCATTTGCCAGAGGGACGACAGACTACGCAGTGAGCCTACTCATTAGAAAATAAATGTAAATTAATCATAAATTCATACATGTACTCATATCATTCCCTCTGTGTCTCTAAAGCAATTATTAAAGCCTTTTTTCGTAATAATAATACATTAAACATATTGCATTTCTAAAGGCTCAGATACTTTCCACTAATCAGATGAATATAACAGTCAGGTGAGTGAGCAGGAAGCCCGGGTGTCAAATGCTGCTGTCAGCAATTCTGTGTACTGGAATGCAGAAAAGTCACGCCGGCTGGCGAGAGCCGAGCTGGATGGACGTGGGCGAATAAGGATGGTTGGCAGCTGAGCTCACTAACCGTCAAACCAGGAGCGAAAACAGCCTTATACTTTCAGAATAAAGATTAGAACAGAAAATTTATTCAATATTAAAATTGCATTTTACAAGGACGGATTTTAGCTAACTCTGTAAAATTGGATTGTATTTGTATCAAATTGCACTGAAGCCTTTTATGTTCAAATTGGTCCAGCGTGTGTATCCTCTTCACTTAAAATCTAATTTGATGAAGGAAATATTGCCACTAAATTATCCCACCAGCTTCAAAATGCTCTTGTGAACATAACAAATAAATATTGGTCCATTTCTCCAACTTTAATTAAAATCGGACAAACGATTCTCATGCAGTGTTTGAGAAAGGCCTTTGGAATCCTGCATTATTGTGGGAAAAACTTGAACAACTGACATATGTGAGGTCCCACCAGAACAGGAAGCGCAGAAGGGATGTGTGGTAGCTTTCCTGGTGATACAAAAGTCACTCCTTTGTGTTGTGGTGTTGTTGATAATATGCGTAGTTAAGTGTATGCTGAGATAATTCTGGAACAGCGAGCCAACACCCAATCACGAAATAGAGCCACTCTACTACACTGTTTGCAAACATTGAACCTATATTCTTTCACCAAATTTTACCTTTGCAGGTACAAAGATGTTTAAAAGTCACACTAAAAACAAAAATTAAATCAACGTTCCTACAGCATTACAAGTGTACAAGGGAATAGAAGGATGAGAATGCCATTCAAAACATTGACGTTCCACTAAAATTGTCTTGTTTTGAAGTTAGATGCATTCTTTCATTTGGGCCTGACAACTGGTCTTTGCTTTCACCTGACCACATCCTGTGAGCATAAACTGAATCTGTCAAGACTTGGACTTATTTTGTCTAAGCAAATAAAGATGTATCTTGAGTTATATGGAGACTGATTTGCTTTGACAGTTTATTTCAACTCAGACAAACCTCAGTGTTACCTCTGATCAAGGAAGATAATTAAATATGTTAAAGCGGTCTGAACTCTTGTCCTTTGTGTTCCAAACTCATTAGCTTGTGTATACTGCACTGCCAACATCATCTCATTCCGACATGTACTGTATATAGTTTTTGATGGGCTGCTTTCCAATTCGGTCAAGGTGGAAGCGGTGTCGGAAGCAACCATAATTATTGTTACTTAGTGTTAAACAGATTAGTGCACAGATAGTGGTCATGATCTCCTTAAGATGGGGTTTTCTAGAAGACTGTGGTTTGGCTAAGTGAGTGTCCACTGTCATGGGGCAATTTGTACTGTACTGTGATTCATTAAGCTAATAAAAGGTAGTGGTTGTATTCGGCGTACTTCTGATGCTTCAGTCAGGAAATCTGTGGTTTAGAGTTCTGTAAAGAGAGCATGCAACTAATTTTTCATGGATAAATAAAGCTGGAACTATAAATAGGCAGTCAAACAATATAAAGGGTAGGCTGAGTCATGTAGTTGTTTGGCATGCTTATTTAGGATTTAGTCCTCCAAAACCTGGATGGTATTTATGGGTGTAGTCCTTTGAGTAGTATTAGCTTCCATGTTGTACTCTTTATATAAATTGGTAAAAACATAAAGGTACACGCTGCACAGATCAGGGCCAAAGAATTTCCCAGCAGTCTTGAACCTTGATCACAAAGGGGCCGAAAAGCTGGTTTGTGGTCAAAGAGGCTTTTTATCCATTTCCATGGCTTGTTAGTTGTCCACATATGTTAACACTGGCTTCTTTTCCCCCTTCACTTGCACTTAATGTGAAAAAAAATACTTATCACACCAATTATAGATATATTATTTTGTACAACAGCCACAAAATTAGATCATGTAGCTTGACACTGGCTTATGACAAGGAAAACAGATTTTCTTTTACTATTGTGCCCATAAATCACTTTTTATGGTATATAATGATATTGGACATATTGGACAAGCCTGGATAACTCTCATTGTTATGTGCCATGGTTGCACATTTTTTTCATACTAATAAGACTGTGCTTTGGCCTTTACCTTCCGATTCTCTTAGTCATGTAACAAATGCGGTGTCGAGCCGTATTTTATATATTCATTTTAAAAAAACACAATAGAGCCATGGAGCCAAAAAAGACTTGAGTTACCGTTTGTAGCTAAAAGACACAAACAGTACAATCGTGTTCAAAATAATAGCAGTCATATGTGACTAACCAGATTAATCCACATTTTCAGTATAATTTTTATTGCTATATGTCATACAAATTAGTAGGTGGAATAGATTCTTAAAAAAAAACAACAAGAGCAAGCATTCATGATACTGTATACACACTCTTAAGGCTGTGCAATTGGCCAATTTCTTTATTTGTTAAAAAAAAAAAAAAATTGCATTGTGTCGTTCAGTCAGTGAGGTCATCACTTTTGTGAAAAACAGGTGTGAATCAGGTGGCCCCTATTTAAGGATGAAGCCAAGACCTCTAGAATGTGCATTTCTCCTTGAAAGCCTGAGGAAAATGGGTCATTCAACACTTTGTTCAGAAGAACAGCGTACTTTGATTAAAAGTTTGATTGGGCAGGGAAAACCTGATAAAAAAAAAAATATATATATAGTCTGTTCAGCTAAAATGATCTCGGATGCCTTAAAATGAAGAACAAAACCAGAGACACGTGACAGAACATATGGAAGACAATCATCAAAATGGATCGCAGAATAACCAGAAGGGCAAAGCCACAGCTAATGATCAGCTCCAGGATGATTAAAGACAGATTGGAGTTACCTGTTAGTACTGTGACAATGAGAAGACATCTGTGTAAAGTTAATCTATTTACAAGAATGCCCCACTAAGTTTCTCTGTTAAAAAAAGGCATGTGCAGAAGAGGCTTAACAATTTGCCAAAGAACACATCATCGGGCCTAAAGAGAATGGAGGAACATTTTGCGGACAGATGAGAGTAAAATTGTACTTGTTGGGTCCAGGGACCGCAGACAGTTTGTGAGATGACCCCCAAACTCTGAATTCACGCCACAGTACACAGTGAAGACAGTGAAGCATGGTGGTCATGTCAAAGTACTTGAAGAGGTCATGTTGCCTTATGCTGAAGACAACATGCTATTGAAAAGTGTTTCAACAAGACAATGACCCCAAATATACTAGTAAAGATGCTAAGTCTTGATTCCTAACCAACAAAGTTAATGTCATGGAGTGGCCTGCCCAATCCCCAGACCTTAATCCAATCGAGAACTTGTGGGGTGAAAATGCTATTTCTGAAACAAAAGCAAGAAATGTAAATGAATTGTGGAATGTGGTTAAGGAATCTTGGAGTGGAATAACAGCTGAAAGCTGCCACAAGTTGGTTGATTCCATGCTACACAGATGTGAAGCAGTTATAAAGAACTTTGGCCATACAACTAAATATTGATTTCGATTGAAACCGAGAAACAAAAAAATGTGTAGCGAGTAGTTTTGAGTTTGTAAAGTCAATGGTAGACTGTTGTTCTTTTCACACAGGTAAATCCTAGAAATAAAAACGTTTTTGCAAAATAGTTTTGACTCTGTAAACTCAACAGCAGACGTATTTTTTTAACACACCCCTTTCAACAAATCTCCCAATTGCACAGCCTTAAGAGTGTGTATACAGTATCATGAATGCTGTGTCTTGTTGGTTTTCTGAGAATCTACTGAACCTGCTGGTAACTTGTTTGACATGTAGCAATAAAAAATATACCAAAAACGTGGATCAATCTGGTTAGTCACATTGGGCTGCTATTATATGGAACACTACTGTAGTTTTCAGCATCTCATGAATCCAACTCTCCTCTTGTTTATCTTCATTTAATGATTAAACACAACCAATACCCATAAACGGTTTTGTTTTTCATACAGTTGAACCCTGAAGTTTACATACACTGTGTAAAAACGCATTTAATTTTACTGTATGTCTCATTGTCTGAAGTCAAATCAAACCAAACCTCTCCTGTTTCAGGTCAGTCAGTATCACCAAAATTATTTAATTTTGTTAAATCCCACAATAATGAGAGAATTTCATAGAGAATTTGATATTTTATTCTTCAAGGTTAAAACTCTACATACATTTCCATAGTCTCAGATAGCATTTCCTTTGAACTGCATGACTTGGTCAAACGCTTCATTTGACTTTGCTTCTCAGTTGTAGGTTAACAGTGCTTAGCTTCCATAACAAGGCCTAATTACCACTCCACCATGCAGTTAGCAAGCTAGCAATGACTACACCCTGAAAACGTGTCTTCGCTGGATGCCTCAATTTACAGAAGAGCTTGGTGACGTTATTTAAGCTCCCGAAAACTGAGGAACTAAGAAAAGCCACTTTTTGAGGACATGCAGATGAAAGCTGAACATCAACACCATCAGACGACACCACAGTACACATTTTTCGACAGATAGTGATGTAAACTTTTGCCAGAGACAACATGTCTTCATGGGCAACTTGATACTAGTGAATGGGGCAGGGAAGACTGTCAAACTCCCTGGGCTTTCTCTTACCTACCCGCTCTCGACAGGTGTCGTGTTCAGGTCTGACATTTATGTCACAAACAACGAGCATAATTTGACGTGTGCTTATTTTTATTATTAGAGTCCACAATAACCATACAATTTTGAAATTGAGCCTCCTCATATGATTTTACATTGTGTAAACTTCACAGCCCTGAGTATGGTTAATTCCCTTTCGGCACATCCATTTGACACGCCCAGAGCATCTGAGAGCTGAAATGTGGCCCTTATTATTAAAGTCTGGAAGCCTGATTTTCTATACTTAGTGATTTTTTTTTTTCATTCAAATTTGGCAGGCTTATTAACACTGCTCTTCTCTGTAATGTGTTGAATTTCAATGACATTTTTTGTGCCTGTTTAGTATCTCTTTAAGTGTAAATTCATATGTATTTTGCTTTGGATACATTAAGTTGTTCAGAAGCACATCTATGAAATCAGGACCATTGCTATAATATTCAATTCATCCATTTTCTGTGGCACTTAGGCGAGATACACCCTGAAATGGTCGCTAGACAATCGCAAGGCACATGCAAAACAAACGTTTGCACTCACACACACACACACCTAGGGGCACTTTAGAGTCCTTAATCATCCTACCATGTATGTGTATAGGAAGAAACCGGAGTACCCAGAGAAAACCCACGCAGGCACGGGGAGAACATGCAAAATCCACACTGGGGGTGGCTGGGATTTAACCTGCGGTCCTCAGAATTGTTTGGCAGCATGGCTAACCAGTGGTTAACCATGCTAATATTTCAATACATTACCTGAAATGTGTGTATTTTTCAACCAAAAATATTCATCATCGTCACGGTTAAATTCTTTTGAGGTGGATAAACCTATTTGCCTTTTTTACATGTACAATTTTTGTCTTTTCACAAGGCAATAAATGTGGGTCGATAGGGATATTCAGAAACACCATTTAAATCCACATCTTTCCAATAAAATTATATTAACATCGGAGGTCCAACAATATGGAAGATGAGAAATTTGTGATGTTCTTGATTCCTAATAATAAGGCTCAGGTGTTTTGTGTCTACATTGCTATTGCTCATTGCGAACTAGGCTGCCTCCAAGCCCACAGGTAATGTACGGCCCCTCTCTCTTCTCCATCCACTTCATGTTCTATTTTTAGCAACACTGCCATGTTTTTTTTACCCGAGATTTTCTCTTTCTGTCTCTATCGCATAGTCTGTCACTGCCTAGCACTCACAACAGCACCTGTTTGATCATGTATGCCAATGCTTCCTCCTGAGTGAGCAGTGTTGCATATGCTTTGCAGAGTCAGTGTGGGGAGTGCATATTTATAATTAGACCATACTTGTGTTTGATTCCAGTTAGAAGCAGCTCCAACTCCTCTTAGAGATCATGCTCCATCCACCCATCCATCCATTTTCTACCGCTTTTCCGTGTCGGGTCGCGGGGGATGTAGCTTCACCAGGGATACCCAGACTTCCCTTTCCCCAGCCATTTCTTCCAGCTCTTCCGGAGGGATCCCGAGGCGTTCCCAAGCCAGCCAACAGACATAGTCTCTCCAGCTTGTCCTGGGCCCGGATCACCTCACCAGGGAGGCGTCCATTGGGCATCTGAATCAGATGCCCCAGCCACCTCATCTGGCTTCTCTCAATGCGGAGGAGTAGCGGCTCGACACTGAGCCCCTCCTGGATGACCGAGTTTCTCATCCTATCTCTAAGGAAGAGCCCGGACACCCTGTAGAGGAAAGTCATTTCGGCGCTTGTATCCGGGATCTTTTTCTTTTGGTCACAACCCACAGCTCGTGCCCATAGTTGAGGGTAGGAACGTAGATTGACTGGTAAAGACTGCTCTGCTTCCCTTTTGGCTTGAACGTGATGTATTGCCTCATATTGGTTCCTTCATTCTGCAAACTCACCCAGCTTGGGTGCCAAATCAATCGCTGACAAATTTAACCAAGCAAGAGATTTACTTATGTAACTTCACAATTGATTAAATATTTACTTTATATACAACCCATTGAAAATTAAGATGTCAATACTGTATTCCCCTTCGGTGGCATGGTGCAGCAGCTCGAGAGCATTGGCCTCACAGTTCTGAGGACTGGGGTACAAATCCATGCCCCACCTGTGTGGCGTTTGCATTTTTTCCCCGTGCCTGCCTGGGTTTTCTCTGGGCACTCTGGTTTCCTCCCACATCCCCAAAACATGCAACATTAATTGGACACCTTAAATTGCCACTAGGTGTGATTGTGAGTGTGACTGTTATGTGTCTCCATGTGCCCTGCGATTGGCTGGCAACCAGTTCAAGGTGTACCCCTTCTCCTGCCCGATGTCAGCTGGGATTGGCTCCAGCACTCCCGTGACCCTCGTGAGGATAAGCAGGTCAGAAAATAAGAAATATATCCCCCTTAAAACTGATTGTGCCTTTATTACTTGTAAAAACAGAATTATTGGCACAGATGGTTTGAATCGCTACCATCATCATTTTAAAAAGTGCTCTTGTATAAATCAAGTGGGTCTTTCAAAGGAATACTTCACCTATTTGAAATCAAGGTTAATCATGATTGTGTTTGTTTAAAATTTGTGAGCGAAAATATTTTAATGTAGGTTCAGGTGCAGTTTGTATTTTTATAACTTGTTGAAATGCCTGTCTGGAAACAAAACATTTTATCCAGCTTTCAACACGTGTGACACAATACTGTTGCCGGCAGTGGGATTTCGACTAAGGACAGACCTGCTTTGCAGCATTCCTCCATGAATCCCCCATGCACCATTTACACAGGTAGGATAGGGAAAGAGAGAGAGGCGGATCATTTGTCAAACTTGCAGAACTTTATGGCAATAGACACTGACTGCTAGTGGGATGATCTCGATGGTATGATATCCATGACTATAAGCTCTTTTGTGCTGAAGAAGACGTGGACACAAGTGATGAGAAAGAGAAGAAGGACACAGTAACGCTTGATAACCATGGCCAATGAACTTCAGCAAACTGCATTGCGCTCAGGTGTGCTTGTCCGGCAGCGGGGTTATGGGACCGCTGCAGGAGCGGCGTGCCACCGCGATCCCCCACCCAAAGTACCAAGTTCAAAGCTGCAGCACAGCGCGGGCACAACTCATCAAGGTTTTATAGAAACCTTTCTACATCTAGAGAAAATCTGTGTGAGGGAATGGGCCAAAATCCCTACTGCGGTCTGTGCAAACCAGGGGAAAAACTACAGGAAACATTTGACCTCAGTAATTGTAAACAAAGGCTGCTGTATCAAATATTAACATTGGTTTACATACCAATTTTTTAAAAAATCATTCATTGCGATTTCTGGATTTTTTCATTTTTTATTTTTTTAGATCATCTGTGGACATGCATCGAAAATGAACATTTCAGACCACTCAATGGTTTTAAAGTGGAAGAACGTGCAAAATCGCATGGTGTTCAAATACATACTTATTTTCCCCACTGTAAATATCAAACTGAATGATGACCTCATGCACTTACAGACATTTCATGGAGTATATATATATCTATACACAGTATAGATATATATATATATAATATAGCCATGATGTCACAACTGGTTTAGAGCATTGGCCTGAGGAGGACCAGGGTTCAACACATCCCCAAAACATGCATTAATTGAACAAACTAAATTGCCCCTAAGTGCGATTGTGAGTGCGACTGCTTGTTTGTTTCTATGTGCCCGGCGATTGGTTGGCAACGAGTTCGGGGTGTACCCTGCCTCCTGCCCGAGGATAGACAGACACTCACGCAACCCTTGTGAGAATAAGTGCCTCAGAAAATGGATGAAGGGTATGGATTATATGTATGTCCAGGATGTACGTGCTTTTTAAAAGACTATTCATACAAGTACATTTTATTGCATGTCGAATAACACCAGTAGTGCAGCTGCCCCTTGGTTCACATTTTCTGTGTGACATACAGTTTTTGAAACCAGTGAACATAAGGTTTCCAGACATGTTGCTGATGTATTTTAAATGGAGCACCAGTGTTTTATATTCAGAGGCTTCTGGTGGAACAGCTGGGTTGAGTTGCGCCTGAGGTGTGTGGGGAACTTTATTTGTGCTGTTGAAGGTAACCACTGTGAAACGATCAGTAAATAAATTGTCATTGACTTGATTCAACATGACATTGAAGAGAAATAAAGCTGTAGCATACCAGAATTAAACAGACACAGATTAAACAGGAGCATAACAATTTGTAGAGCCTTATGTTAGCTAGTAGGTAGTCTCACATGCTCTTAATTTAATTAAAGTAACCTTATCAATGAACTTTCACAGTGAACTACATTTTCTCTTAATTATCACTCCCTTAGACACACAGACACACACTTTGACACCCCTGCTCACATGTACTCTATAAGCACTTCCTCTTTATATTTTATTTATCCAATTTTAAATTTGATTGGTATGTTCTCTATTGATTCTAAATGAGATTTGCCACAGGGAAGTTGTGCCATGGGCACGAGGCACGGGGCTGGACCCAAATCCAGGACTCCCAGGCAAAGACATGGTGTTGAGGGTGGTTTAATTCCAGGCTAAGGTAATACACACGTAAGTAGTCCAAAGTAGGCAGAGGCACACAAACACGAGGCTAGAGGCAAGGTCCAAAAAGATGAAACGAGGTCCGATGACTATGAGGGAAAACTTGAAAACAAGAACAAAAACAAGACTTGGCTATGATGACACAGACACGCTGTAACAAAGGGAAGGACTACAAAACCTAGACTCACACACTATAAAACAGCGTCCATCACACAGTAGCACAACGAAGTGGCAAAAGCCGATGACACGTATAAGGCTTAAATGCCTGGTCTAATTAGTGTCCAATACAGACCAGCTGTGGGACAGCTGTCGGAGCCGGTACCGCCCAGGGCAATAGGGGACAATGGTCAAATTTATTCATATTTTTGTCACTTTATTGATGAAAAGTAACAGAAACCCAAAATTCTGCAAATCTGAATAAAGGCAATTGAACACTTTTAAATCCTAAAATTGAATGCGAACATGGCACGGTGGTTCAAATGGAAAGTGTTGGCCTCACAGATTTTATGTCCCGGGTTCAACCCGCCTGTGTGGAATTTGCATGTTCTCCCCGTCCCTGCGTGGGTTTTCTCCGGGCACTCCGGTTTCCTCTCACATCCCAAATATATGTAACATTAATTGAACACACTAAATTGCTCCTAGGTGTGATTGGGAGTGCGGCTGTTTGTCTCAATGTGCCCTGTAATTGGCTGGCAACCAGTTCAGGGTGTACCCCGCCTCCTGCCCGTTGACAGCTGGGATAGGCTCCAGCATTCCCCGCGACCCTTGTGAGGATAAGCGGGTAAGAAGAAGGATGGTTGGATGGATGGATGGATGGATGGATGGATGGATGGATGGATGAAATGCGAACATTTTGAACTTTAACCCAAGAGGCCTCTTAAGTTTCAAAGCCTGAACTACTATTTACAGTGTTAGGGAATGCTAATCTGTGCTAAATCTGTAGATGTATTCAAGGTCTGATTTTGACAAGATCCTGCTTCGGCAGCCACTTCAAAAATTCTGGAGACGCTTTTTGGGTGAACTAACCATCCAAATTCTAGTTGGTTCAATTCTACTTATGTGACATAAACTGGATGACTGAACATCTACACAGACAAAGTAGCATTGTTTCCTAAAAAAAACAAAAACATTCGTTTTAAAAGATATGTCATTAGTCGTAGTTAAGGGAGCTGGGTTTACATATCAACACCATTATTGTACTTACAGTATCTGTCAGTGAAGTTTCAAAGGAAACGTCAAACATCCACTACTACTTTGTATTTACTATTCCTCACTGACTTTATGTTATTCAAACTTAATAGACAGCCAGAAGGACGAAGATAGGAGAAAATCCAAATTTTCCCGTAGGAAAAAAAATAATAAATGAATTAAAAATACACACAGATCCAAAGTCAGCCAAAGTCAGAGGATGGGATGTATTCATCAACATTTTGACGACCAAGAAAAATCTCAGTCACACTTATTGGACTCCATTCCTTTTGCTTTCCTTGTGTCCTGCTGTCTCCTCCCTCTCCTGATTGTGGTGCATTGCTCCTGACAGCTAAGGTCGCCTGCAGCCTCCTTTGGCCACGTACAGAAGGAGATGAAAGGCTTGTTTAAAAGTAACTTCTGCTATACCTGAGCTGATCGTTCCAGGCACTGCAGGCCAGATGGAGAGGAGAGAATGAGTGGAGGCCAGTGATGACATGGGGTGACATAACGTAGATAATGAAGGACAAAGAGAAAAGAATAACAGTGATGACAGACTGCAGAATTGTCTTCATTGTCTTGCTCTGGGTGTGCTCTCTCAGTGACCAAAGAGTTTGCTTATGCCTCCTTTTTCTTTCAACTTTATACATCCATATTAGAAGCTACTAGGTGTCTTGAAACAGACTCTGAAAGGCCACATCATTTGATGTACCAAGTCAAGCTGAGGTCTCATTTGACAGCATCTTGCACCTTCCACAAATTCTACAGAACTTCATATCTGTGGATGAAATTCTGACTCTTTGCCCAAATTCAACATGTATTGCATAATGGATTGTATATTAACTGAGCTGGGTCACTTTTTTCTGTTTTCTAAAAAACACTCACAGAAAGCCACATCTCCCAGTACCATAGAAAGATCAATCTACTGTAATCCATCCATCCATTATCTGAGCCACTTATCCTCACAAGGGTCATGGGTGTGTTGGATCCTATCCCAGTTATGTTGGGGGAGGGGGCAGGGTACAACCTGAACTAGTTGCCAGCCAATTGCAGAGAACATAGAAATAACCATTCGCACTCACATTGAAATCTTATGTGCAATTTAGAGGTATTAGGTCAATTAATGTTTTTGGCATGTTGGACGAAACCGGAGTACACAGAGCAAGCCCATACTGGCAAGGGCCTGATTTGAACCCTGTCCTCAGCAGACCCTCTAAGCCACAGGTGTCAAACTCAAGTCCTGGGGGCCAGATCTGGCCCGGCGCATAATTTTATGTGGCTCGCGAAGGCAAATCATGTGCATCAACTTCTATGATTTTTGCTGAAATATGTGCCATGATTGCCAAATTGTCATGTCATAAATGAGAACGTTGAGATATTGCATGCAGTTTTGTGTTAACAAATATCAATGTAGTTGAAAAACCCATTTCCCTTGATTTCTGATTCCAAAACTAGTTCATAAATTTTATGTGTAAATATGATGAGGCGGTTAAAGATTTTTATGGTTTCACAGTCATAATCGCTGTCAGGTTCACCAATCAGACATTCATTAAACAGGACAAAAAAGGAAGCAAAGACACCAGTTCAAATCTCGCGAGGAGAGAGGAGAGGAACTGTCTCGTCCAATTCACCACTGCACTCTCAGATTATCCTCTCCTCAGCACCTCTATTTATTTAGTTTTAAGACGCCCCTTATTTACATGGATGTTACAAAATGGAGACGACAAGCAAAACAGTTTGAAACAAGGTGTACATGTTTGTTCATGTGCGTGTGCATGTGTGGAAGATTGCTGAATACATGTGTGGTCATCATTTCTTTAACAGGCAACA
This sequence comes from Syngnathoides biaculeatus, assembly GCF_019802595.1. Lineage (NCBI taxonomy): Eukaryota > Metazoa > Chordata > Actinopteri > Syngnathiformes > Syngnathidae > Syngnathoides > Syngnathoides biaculeatus. The sequence goes on from NC_084650.1 coordinate 2,234,963, forward strand.
GTTCTAACAGTTCTGATGATTAGATGTTTTTGTTCTTGCTATCTCCTGCTAGGAGGCTGCCACGTTATCTAGAGCAGAGCAAAGCATTTCTTTATTTGAAGCAGATGTATGATAATTATGATCACAATTATTCCTACATTTTCCCCCTGTTTATCCTACATTTGCTACCACATTTTCTAGAGCAGAGCAAATCATTCTTCATTGCAGTTAGAGCAAAGCATTCTTGATTGCAGGCAGAGCAAAGCATTCTTCATTGCAGGCAGAGCAGTAACTGAATTGGAGCAGAGCAAAGCATTTATTAATTGTCTCTGTAGAAATTGCGTCATCCGCGTCGCTGGCCAATCAGAGGCCAGAGATCTGCATAAACCACGCCCCTTTTTTTGCACCCGCCGTTCCCTCAGACAACATTGCATAGTCCAGTATAGCTTTTGTTAGCGTTTTATCGCGTATTTGGGTTCTTTAACAATAGATATGGTTAAGAGGTGTAGTCACGGACTTTGTAATAGTGACGACAGGTATCCTGAAAGGCTAGTTGGTGGAGTTCAATTCGTACCCTTTCCAAAACCGAAGACCCAGTACGAAAAATGTCTTTGATGGATCAAACTTTGTTGAAGACCGCATCATCAACTGAATCCATCTAATATCAACCGGAACAGAAGACCAAGTACAAAAAATGTCTTCGATGGATCAAACTTTTTGGAAGATCGTATGATCAACTGAATTTTCAATCCATGTCTCATATAAATGAATTAGCAGTTCTTCGCTTGCATAACATAGCTACGTGTGAATGATTGACAGACTTGAACTGTGTTGAGTGATATTTAGCGATGATCTGACTGCACAAACGTGTCTCTGTTCGGGGGCTCCCGAGCTAAGATAAACCGGACTTTGTTTGCACGAAGGTATGCCCTATATTTGTTTTCAATACATGTCTCATATAAATGAATTAGCAGTTTTTCGCTTGCATAACATAGCTACGTGTGAATGATTGACACACTTGATCTGTGTTGAGCGATATTTTGCGATGATCTGACTGTACAAACGTGTCTTTGTTCGGCGGCTCCCGAGCTAAGCTAAACCGGACTAGCGAGTCCTAAAAGCCTTCGAAGTGCACCGAGACACCAAGACTGAAGGAAAGATGTTTGAGGACACTATAAAGTAGTGATTGTCGTACTCGGTCGGGACTTATGTAGGTTCAGCACTAATTCAAGAATAATTATTGAGGGGAGCGCGTGACGTTACACAAAGAAAACGAGAGAAACAACTCGTAAATCAAGCCTCGCCTTCTTTTCCTTCATACGGCGGTTCACAAACAGGTATACAGATACACATACAGATTCTGCACACAAGTTTGATATGTAACACGAAAATAGGAAACTGTCAATGACGAATTCGTCTTTGGGTTTTAATATATTATATTATGTGTCTTCTCGGTCTTCCTCTGACTCCGGAAAGATCTCGCGCTAATATCAATGGTTTCTCCGTCGATATGCATGTAAATACCATTGAAATACCCCTGATTCTGTCAACGTTTTTATTCAGAGTTATCCATAACAAGATGGATTCCCATCCTGCAGCAATCTCGTTAACCAACTTATACTCATCTGGTATGCCATTGGGATGCCATTTGCATCAATGTATGTCAGATCTCCATCTTTCCAAGAGGACCTTCGCCTTCGGGAGAACCCAAGGGGAGGTCCAAAGATGGAAGCGGCCAATTGTATATCTTCTGCTTTGGATGGAAACACAGTCACAGATAAGAGCAGTGATACCAGTGTACACATTCCTGCTGCATTTATCAGTGTGTCATACAACTTTTGACCAACACACCACCACAACAAATCGCTGCTTGGGAGCAGTGGAGCAGTTTGCAGATGGATATCGTGACACCATGTTTTGTTCAGACTTCCCACCTTAAAATCTGCCCCTGTAAAGGTAACACAGGAGAAATTAGCCAATGCAGCATTAGTATAAAATGTGTTTATCATTTACTGCCTTAGTTGTTGGATAAACACTTTTCCATTTCTTATAAGTGGTGTTAAGAGTTCTTTTAGTCATTACCTCCAGGTTACATTGTGTTCGGATTTCTGTTGGAATGACATGCATTAGTGGCCCAGGGCCCATGCATGTGATGTAACTATAGTTTACCTTGTTAGCTGCATTCTACATTAATAACAACCAGTTTTGTTTCCTATTTGTAAAAAAGATAATCATAATAATGAAAAAATGTTCCTCAGGCTTTTTCAGTTAAAATACTCCCTCCATAGTATACGTACTCTTTTGTATGGCATTCGGGTTTAAGGTAGCATTAAATTGGCAAATGGTGAGAAGAAAGTGGGGGTTTCATTTAGCATAAGCCCAAAGATGGAATCCCCAGCAATTAGACTCTGCCAAGGAATTGAAAAAGTACTGAACTGATTCACTGGGAGGCACACATGGAGTCCTTCTCTCATGCCTCGGTGACTCCCACATAGTTGTTTACCAATGTTATTTGAAATGAGGTTGTGCCTCTTTATCTTATGTGTGGTAGGCATAGTTGACTGAGTATAATTATTGGTTCTGTTGTTATGTATTTTTGTCAGCTTTACAGGTGTCCAAAAGTAGCATATGAACAAAAATATCATTACGGCTGTCAATGTTGCAGCCCAACATGCTATCATATTATTTAGCCATTTTGAAGTCATGTCAACCAAGTCATCCCTAAATGAGTCAAGAGTCTTTTAAATCTTCACCAGCCTTCAGGTATTTTCAGATACAAAAATCTGCACCCACCGTATGCTGGACTTTGCTCTTTCCCCTTGGGTGACTCAGCTGAGTTGACCTTTTAGAGTGTGTAAGGTGTATCCACGTGTTTCTTTCTGCTATTTTGTCCATGTCATTCAGCTCTTGCTCAGTCTATGCCAGTGTTCGGGTAAAACTGCATGTACAGTAGATCTTAATTCATAAACAGACATGGGATGAATAGACAAATGGCAGTAATAAAGTTATTAAAGCACAATAACTTGTTAAAAAAAATTTTCCTGATGGTGTAGTGCAGGGATGTCGAACTAATTTCTCTTGCGGGCCACGTTGTAGTTCGGGTTTCCCTCAGAGGGACATTTTGAGTGAAGACAGCATGGGATCAATTCCTGCTCAGTGATGGTGTCAACATCTGCACTGCGACTGGCTGGCGACCAGTTCGGGGTGTAGTCTGCCACTGCCCGAAGTTAGCTAGGATTGGCTCCAGCTCTCTCCCCGAATAAATGAGGAAGGGTTGCATCAGGAAAGGCATCCGGCGTAAAAAAATCAAAAAGACAGTTACTGCCGCACCACCGTGACAATGGCACAAAAATGGCTTTACACATCAACGCTGATAAAATTCCCAATTTGTTTCTAGTACTATAAAATTGATACATGTGAAATTTCCTAGTGACACGCCATTAGAAAACATTGCTTTTTTGTTTTCAAAAAAAGTTAATGGATACACAGAATCCCTCAACTTTTTTTTATTTTTGCATTCGTTATCAATTAATAGCATTAATGCAGCCCTTTGGGGGCACAAACCAGTGCAATCTGTAGGCCGATCCCAAGCCCGGATAAATGCAGAGGGTTGCGTCAGGAAGGGCATCCGGCGTAAAAACTGCCAAACAAATATGAGCGTTCATCTAAAGAATCCCATACCGGATCGGTCGTGGCCCGGGTTAACAACACCCGCCCCCGGCACTGCTAACCTGCAGGGCGTCGGTGGAAATTCAGCTACTGTGGGTCGAAGACAAAGAAGAGGAGGAAACCGGATCCAGCGTCAGAAGAAAAAGAGGAATGCACAGAGCCTACAACTGAGTGTAGGGACTTTGAATGTTGGGACTATGACAGGAAAAGCACAGGAGTTGGTTGACATGATGATTAGGAGAAAGGTTGATATTCTGTGCATCCAAGAGAGCAGGTGGAAAGGTAATAAGGCTAGAAGTTTGGGAGCAGGGTTTAAATTATTCTACCACGGAGTAGATGGGAAGAGAAATGGAGTAGGGGTTATTTTAAAGGAAGAGCTGGCTAAGAATGTCTTGGAGGTGAAAAGAGTATCAGATCGAGTGATGAGACTAAAATTTGAAATTGAGGGTGTTATGTATAATGTGGTTAGCGGCTATGCACCACAGGGAGGATGTGACCTAGAGTTGAAAGAGAAATTCTGGAAGGAACTAGATGAAGTAGTTCTGAGCATCCCAGACAGCGAGAGAGTTGTGATTGGTGCAGATTGTAATGGACATATTGGTAAAGGAAACAGGGGCGATGAAGAAGTGATGGGTAAGTACGGCATCCAGGAAAGGAACTTTGAAGGACAGATGGTGGTGGACTTTGCAAAAAGGATGGAGATGGCTGTAGTGAACACTTATTTCCAGAAGAGGGAGGAACATATAGTGACCTACAAGAGCGGAGGTAGAACCACGCAGGTAGATTATATTTTGTGCAGACGATGTAATCTGAAGGAGGTTACTGACTGTAAAGTAGTGGTAGGGGAGAGTGTAGCTCGACAGCATAGGATGGTAGTATGTAGGATGATTCTGGTGGTGGGTAGGAAGATTAAGAAGACAAAGGTAGAGCAGAGAACCATGTGGTGGAAGCTGAAAAAGGAAGAATGTTGTGCAGCCTTCCGGAAAGAGGTGAGACAGGCTCTCGATGGACAACCGAAGCTCCCGGAAGACTGGACGACGACAGCCAAGGTGATCAGAGAGACAGGCAGGAGAGTACTTGGTGTGTCATCTGGTAGGAAAGGGGAGAAGGAGACTTGGTGGTGGAACCCCAAAATACAGGGAGTCATACAAGGAAAGACATTGGCAAAGAAGAAGTGGGACACTGAGAAGACTGAGGAGAGGCGAAAGAAGTACATCAAGATGCAAAGTAGGACAAAGGTAGAGGTGGCAAAGGCTAAACAAGAGGCATATGAAGACATGTACACCAGGTTGGACACGAAAGAAGGAGAAAAAGGATCTCTACAGGTTGGCCAGACAGAGGGATAGAGATGGGAAGGATGTGCAGCAGGTCAGGGTGATTAAGGATAGAGATGGAAATGTGTTCACTGGTGCCGGTAGTGTACTAAATAGATGGAAAGAATACTTTGAGAAGTTGATGAATGAAGAAAATGAGAGAGAAGGAAGAGTTGAAGAGGCAAGAGTGAAGGACCAGGAAGTGGAAATGATTACTAAGGGGGAAGTCAGAAAGGCACTACAAAGGATGAAAACTGGAAAGGCAGTTGGTCCTGATGACATACCGGTAGAGGTATGGAAGCAATTTGGAGAGATGGCTGTGGAGTTTTTGACCAACTTATTCAACAGAATACTAGCGGGCGAAAAGATGCCTGAAGAATGGAGGAAAAGTGTTCTAGTTCCCATTTTTAAGAACAAAGGGGATGTTCAGAGCTGTGGGAACTATAGAGGAATAAAGTTGATGAGCCACACAATGAAGTTATGGGAAAGAGTAGTGGAGGCTAGACTCAGGACAGAAGTAAGTATCTGCGAGCAACAGTATGGTTTCATGCCTAGAAAGAGTACCACAGATGCATTATTTGCCTTGAGGATGCTCGTGGAAAAGTACAGAGAAGGTCAGAAGGAGCTACATTGCGTCTTTGTGGATCTAGAGAAAGCCTATGACAGAGTACCAAGAGAGGAACTGTGGTACTGCATGCGTAAGTCTGGTGTGGCAGAGAAGTATGTTAAAATAGTACAGGACATGTATGATGGCAGCAGAACAATGGTGAGATGTGCCTTAGGTGTGACAGAGGAATTTAAGGTGGAGGTGGGACTGCATCAGGGATCAGCTCTGAGCCCCTTCCTGTTTGCAGTGGTAATGGATAGGCTGACAGATGAGGTTAGACTGGAATCCCCTTGGACCATGATGTTCGCAGATGATATTGTCATATGCAGTGAAAGCAGGGAGCATGCAGAGGAACAATTGGAAAGATGGAGACATGCACTGGAAAGGAGAAGAATGAAGATTAGCCGAAGTAAAACAGAATATATGTGCGTGAATGAGAAAAGTGGAGGGGGAAGAGTGAGGCTACAGGGAGAAGAGATAGCGAGGGTCGACGACTTCAAATACTTGGGGTCAACAATACAGAGCAATGGAGAGTGTGGTCAGGAAGTGAAGAAACGGGTCCAAGCAGGTTGGAACAGCTGGCGAAAGGTGTCTGGTGTGTTATGTGACAGAAGAGTGTCTGCTAGGATGAAGGGCAAAGTTTACAAAACAGTGGTGAGGCCGGCCATGATGTACGGATTAGAGACGGTGGCACTGAAGAAACAACAGGAATCTGAACTGGAGGTGGCAGAAATGAAGATGTTGAGTTTCTCGCTCGGAGTGACCAGGTTGGATAGGATTAGAAATGAGCTCATTAGAGGGTAAGCCAAAGCTGGATGTTTTGGAGACAAGATTCGAGAGAGCAGACTTCGATGGTTTGGACATGTTCAGAGGCGAGAGAGTGAGTATATTGGTAGAAGGATGCTGAGGATGGAGCTCCCAGGCAAAAGAGCGAGAGGAAGACCAAAGAGAAGGTTTATGGATGTGGTGAGGGAAGACATGAGGGCAGTTGGGGTTAGAGAGGAAGATGCAGGAGATAGGCTAAGATGGCAAAAGATGACACGCTGTGGCGACCCCTAACGGGACAAGCCGAAAGGAAAAGAAGAAGAAGAAGATCAATTAATAGCATTGGTATTATCTCTGGATCTGTGCAAACAACACAATCTTTTGGACACATTTTTTTGTATGTAGTTATCCAATTTGTTTTGTTTTTATTTTATTTTATTTACTTTTTTGGGGTGGGACCTTGAGTGGTTCCCACAGGTGGCACTCAAACAGAAAATTGAAAATAACGGGTAGCGTTTTCATCCAACACCCAACAGCAAAATTTAACTGTTTAGTCACCATTATGACAGCAGTCTCACTCCCATGTGTAACCGGACTACAGCGACCTTGGCGTTGGGAATGAGAACAGCTATCTTACAAGTGGCCAATAAAAATAAATTAGTTTTGTCTGTGTTAACAATGGTTTCAAAAGCAATAACTTTCCTACAATCAACAAATGAACTCAAGTACCCCTTTTTGAATTTTTTTAAGCTGTTTGGGGTTGTCAATAACTCTTGAAAGACACCCACTTGTGTGTTTTTTTTTCCTTCATCATTCATCAATCTCTTATTGTGTGGAAAATATTGGTAATTTGTATGGTCTCCCAAACAGTAAGCATTAGTTGTGACATTTTTGATGGGGATATGGCTGCTCTCTTCCTCATCTGCGGCCACAATTATTATATGTTTCGCATAAAGCTCCATAAATTTCTCCTTCCTCTGTCAGAAAGGTGTCAACTTTCTTTTTCTTATTTTGCAGCACTCTTTCTGCGTGTAGTGCTTGGTTCACGTAATGTTACAGGCTGCCAGTCGGTTTGTCAACCCAATGTTTTTCAATCCATTGTTTTGTAGGATTATTTGAATTTTCATGAAGAGCATAATTGCCCTTGATACACACTCCCTGGAGTGTGATCTTCAGGAATGCCACTGTTTGCTTTAAAACATGCATTCATTCCAATTCTATATTCTTCAAATGGTTCATGTTATTTTATTTTGCTCTTCCAATGGCAGAACAATTTGCTTTTTTTCTCAATCTAGCAGAGGTGCGCGATAACCCTTGAACTCCCTGCTGCTGTGAGAAAGTACTTTGCTGTCATCCAAATTTATTGTACTTGCACACCATTTAAGTGGTAAGATTTTCTCAAGTCTTCTGTTCCCTGGACGAATTATGTCACATAAACTTTATGAGATGTGATATCTTTTATGGCCGTTTTTCACATCATCTTGAGTTCAGCTGTTTTGTTTTTGTGTTTTTTTGTGCGTGTGTTTCTCTTATTTTATCCTGCAGGTTAACTATATATATTTTTTGTGTGTATGTTGAGCTGGCCAACAAAGTCATATTGTGTTACCCACAAATTTAGATGTTTTATTTTAGTAGGGCATTGGCTTTCTACAAACTTCTAGTCCTTACACATTATTTTTTTTCAGATCTTCCGTTTGATCTATTTTGCCATTTGTTTTTCCCTTGTTGGAGTCAGTGGTTCACTTAGGGTGACTATACTGACTTCCCCCTGAACAGGGTGACAATTACGTTCTGTTTGAGGTAATTCTCAAGCTTCTACCACAAGTGGCGGATAATTCTTACCTCTGCATCCTCAAACAGTTGTCACTCAATTTCCTGTTCAAATGAGGTAGCGAACCTCCACTCACACTTGTACACATGCACACGTTTCACGGAGCTCACGTACAGGACACACCTTGCCCTTTTCTCAGTTTTATAGACTAATTTGTCTACTCGATAGGGTCTAGTATTCTCGAGGTTTAGTTCTGCCGCAGTCACCCAGACGCGCATTCACTCATTCCTCATGAGTGTGGGAGTTTCCTACTCACCAGAGATGCCTTTACTTCCTTCCGCTTCTCGTCAACTCTCAGCCTCCAGATGCAAAGTCGAGGCCCAGTCCCGGAAAGGGTCTCAAGTGCCGTGGCCACGGTCTTTGCCTGGACGTCAACTCAGGCCCTGGAAACCTCAGGTATCTTGAGATCCGGCTCGAAGGACCAAGTAAATATCGGGTTCACTAATCAGACATTCATTAAATAGGACAAAAAAGGAAGCAAAGACACCAGTTCAAGTCTCGCGAGGAGAGAGGAGAGGAACTGTCTCGTACAATTCACCACTGCACTCTCTGATTGTCCTCTCCTCAGCACCTCTATTTATTTAGTTTTAAGACCCCCCTTATTTACATGGATGTTACAAAATGGAGATGACAAGCAAAACAGTTTGAAATAAGGTGTACATGTTTGTCATGTGCGTGTGCATGTGTGGAAGATTGCTGAATACGTGTGTGGTCATTTTAACAGGCAACAGTTCTAACAGTCCGGATGATTAGATGTTTTTGTTCTTGCTATCTCCTGCTAGGAGGCTGCCACGTTATCTAGAGCAGAGCAAAGCATTTCTTTATTTGAAGCAGATGTATGATAATTATGATCACAATTATTCCTACAATCGCCCTCTGAGGGAAATCGTACCTGCAATGACACCCGCGACAAAAACGAGTTTGACACCTCTGCTCTAAGCTGTCAGACACCATGCCTCCCTCAGCTGTAATCCAAACAAAGCAATGTGTTACTTTCTTTTTATTGCATATGAATGCAAACTGTTTGACTGATTGATCATGTGGTTCTGTGGGGGACCAGCATGTACTGGATCTGTGTTGGTCATAACGAAGACTCAATTGGGCCAAAAATCAATCAAACCCATCCAGCCCGAGACTGACATGGATCTCATCTGCCTGATGAAAAGCTCTGCTGTCCTGCAGGGTAAAATAGGACATAGTGAAGTAAGTGGGATGATAAAGAAGAGATGGGAACTGCTGTGTGCAGTATGTACTATTTGTTGGTGTAATCACATTTCCATCCATCCATTTTCCATGCCTCTTATTCTGACTAGGGTCGCAGGTGTGCTAGAGCCAAACACGTGATCCCACAACAAAAAGAAAGAATTTCCGGATATGCACCGCTGTTTACCGAGTAGCTCCATAAGTTGATGGAGTCAGGTGTCTTGTGTTGTACTCAAAAAAAAACGACTTCCTTTGGAAAATACTTCTTGCCGACTGGGGAGTCCACCTCTCACCCCCCCCCCCCAAAAAAAAAAAAAACCATTAAACATCATCGGGTTTGGGCTGAGGGAAAGGTAAAAAAAAAACCCTACTGTCTAAATGTGTGTACCAGGCCGAACATGTTTGTAGATGTTTGTTTTCATGTACTGTTTCTGTGTTGGACAGTAAGTTCACTTCTTTGATTGGCCACATTTCCTTTCATGTTACAATTCTTGAAGTCATGACTCATGAGACATCAGCTTTTCCCACACAAATTTGTTTGTAAATACTGAACACATCCCAACTTCTTTCATACACAAGAATTGTGACAAATCCACCCTAAACACATCTCAGACCTAAGGAGGATTTTATAGGTTAATCTTGCCTGGTGTTTGACGTTCTTGGTTAGGGGAGGGGCTAAACCTCCACAAAAACAGGCCAATTGTGTCCTAAATGCATGCAGACTTCAATTAGCTGTTTTTACACAAGCCTGTAGAGCCAAAAATCTGTCATGTGTCTCTGCTTTATTTTCTTTTCAAGTGTAGAACTCAGACACTGAGAATATTTTCATGCTTTTTATATTTTCCATCCCTCCCTCCTGCTACCGCTTTCCCTGTCCTCCTTCTTCGCCGGCTTCAATCGAGCATCTGATCACAGGCTCGGGAGAATGGGGGATAATGAGATTAGGCCTGTACATGTTTACACATTCTGATTTGCATTGAGCTTTTCCTGTCTCTTAGTCTGACCCACATTTCTCTTCTTCTGGTTCCGCTTTTCATGTCTCCAGTCCCTCCCTCTCTCTGGTTTGGCTTTTCTTGTGCTGCAGCAGTGGCGTTGCAGGCATGTAGAGAAGATGCATTTTGCTCAAGGTCTGACGCTATCAGAGTTTTGAAATGAATTTGGTTATCTTTAATGTTCTTTTATCAAGTTTGCAAGATAATTTGGGTTAGAAATGCCCACAATGTGTCATGATCTGATTTTTGTTGACTTTGTTTTAATTAGTCTTTTTTTATGTCAGGTATTCCCAATGTACCTTGCGAATGCTGTCTTGTAGGGTTCTTTGTATTTTTGTTTCCAGCTGTTCTTGTCAGCCCTGTCTCTTGTGCCTAGCAACCAGCTTTCTCCAACCACTCATATTCTTTCCTGGTACTCGTTGTTCTCTCCTCACTTTGCTCGTATTAAGTTCCCTGCTTTCTTTCAGTCTATGTTGGTGCATTATTTTGTGTAGTCATATCCCATGTTTTTTTCTGTTTTAGAGGGGAGTGTTATCTTTCCGTATTTCTTTATTACTTTGAATTTAGGTTTTTAGACTTCATTAAGTGAGTGTTTGCTTCCTAATACTTGTTTGGCTTTTTTTTTTTTCATATGAAATACCATCCACGACATAATGTTCTTTTTCAAGGGACTGTCGTTGGTCTTTTTATACCTGGCAGTTGAGACAGCTTGATTTCTTGTTAATATTTGACATGTAAATAAGATTGGCCCGGATTGGATCTTACAAAATGTAAATAGAAAATGGAAAACACCTCCTTTTTAATGGTGAATGGCGATATCAGATCAGGCAGGCTAAGCATTCATAGCAACCTCAAGCTCATTCCATCAATGTGGAGCAAGTCTTACTACCATTGTGAAGTAGAGCTCACCAAGCGTTACATTGTATGGACACTACTCGCTCATCGCAACACTACAAAGGAGAAGACATATCACATGGGTGAAGTAGGAGAGGAAGGAGGATATTTTGTAAACGGGCCTAATTCACTTAATATAACGTCACCGGTAGCTGTTACACATTTTGGTGATTGTGACCACACTTGTACATTCAACATTCTGAATATACCATAGTTAGTTATCATTGTGAAATCCAACACAAATACTACAGCGGCGGTGCTCAATGTGTCAGTCGCGATAGAGTATCTGTCGATTGACTGACAGTCGGTCTGATCAATCCTGGCATTTTCTGATATGTCACTGCACATAAAGGTACATTCTAGCAAGCTGGCAAGTTGGTCTGCTATTTATGTTTCTAGCTTCTTTCATGGCCATCGTGACGATGATACACTCTTGTGCATGGGTTCTTTGCATTTGTTCACCCCAACCAGTCGGTAGGCCACAGGGAGGTTGGCTGCTTGAAAAGTATAGTCCAAAAATGTTTGACCACCTCTCTACTAAAGTATAATTGCTAATGGCAGGTGAATCTCTCAGGACCTGAAGTAGATATTAAACACCAAGTCGATCCTCAAAACAACACAACAGAGGATGTACTTCCTGCAGCTTCACAGGAAGCACGGCCTGCCACAGGAGTTGTTAAGACAGTTTAACACAGCAGTTATTGAATCAGTCTGTGTTCTTCTAGTTTGGTGCTGCTCCCAAAAAAAAAGAGAGATGAACTCCAACTGCAACGGAAAATCAAAAGTGCTGAAAAGATTATCAGACATTCCAACAGCTTCTTCCCTCTTGCCATTGACTGGTTAAAGAGCAACTATTTTAAAACAGGTATTGTTATCAAAACTACATATAATATTATTCACTTAAATGTCAATGCGAAAAAAAAGTGAGTGGAGAGCGTGTCAAATGTTGGATTAATTGGATATGAAGTTATCTCATATTTGCTCTTATGGTTGTTTTAATGCTTCTTTGCTTAATTTGATGCAATGCAATCAAGAGAGCCATTGGGAGCCATGGAAGCTTCTGCTATGATGTGCTTAAACAATGTGATGCAATCAAGTTACATTGGGTGCCGTGGAAACACCAGATAGGGATGCAGCAGACAACATAAAGAGTGACGATCTCGAGAGGATGATGAAGACATCGCAAAGATTCACATTGGCTACTTTGTCACAGTTGCTTTAGTTGTTTGTTTTGTTGTGATACGGACTGCGCAAAGGAATAAACAGGAGGACTCTTTTGGAAGTAGACAGAACGGGTTCGAGATTGTGAAAGAGACGCATCCCACATTCTCCTTGCAAGCAAAGGTTCCTCTTGTCTTCCTTCCTTGAGAAATTGTACTTTAAATGTTTTGGGTTGCGTGAGCCTGGCTATCACCAGATGCTATATCACTGGACAAGTCAATGACCATGTCCCTGAAGAAGCTGTCCCTGACTAAGCAAAAGACTGCGTAAAAATATGTGGATAGTTGCAGAAGTCTCACTCGACATCCCAGTGGTGGCCATATTAGCTGCGACGTCATTTACAGATGTCACACTGGGACAGTCGCCATAGAAAACAGGCTGTGCCACCTGCTATGACAGATGAAGAAAGACATTTTCAGATTTTTCTAATACCCCTTCAGAGACTGAAGCTCTTTTTGAAGAAGAGAACATCTTAGAAGCGAGTGAAGCGACCGGGGCCATTTTACCATATCATTTCGAGCCATATTTAGACGATATGCAGACCACTTCTATCTAACAACAGACTCCCCAACCAACGAATGTGTCATGCTCCTGGTTTCCTGCCCAGGCTGGCGTGGCCAGCCAATCAGTCAGAGCACACCTGCACCATGTTACAGTTGATGACGCCCAGTATAGATAGGACGTGGGGGACGACTTGTCCTTCACTAGATCGTCGTCCTTGATGCCTCGTTCCCGCACTCCTGTTGGCCTGACTTCTGCTCTCCATGCACCGACCCACGCCTGTCCACTGACCACCCTCGTAAGCCTGCCGTACTATTACTTCTGATTGTTGGGACTGTCTGCCTGATCTCAGACCTTGGACCGAATAAAGGTTTCCTCTGTACTGTCTGCTGTCTCTGGAGTCGTGCATTTGGGTCCAGCCTCGAGCCCCGTTTCGTGACAGAATGAGGAACCCGATGAAAAATTCAAAATGAAAGGCCTATAATTGTTCGATTTCCAAACTCTTTTACAAGTCTTGTGTATGTAGCGTACCCAGGCAGACCCATGCTCAGTGAAGTAACTTCAGGGGTGACCAGACACCGGTGGCACGCGGTAAAACGACCTTTCCCCCCCGACCCCTCGGGGCTAACGGCAGCCACCGGGAAACTGTGGCCACCTTCTTTCTAACAGTGGCCACGGCAAACGGTGGCCACCGGCGATATGACACCGCTCTTTTGTTACGTTCTGAGAGAAGGATTACATCGCTGGACGCGGATGGAGGTTTTTTTTAATACTGCTTCTTTCGGACAAGTACACGGAACTTCTTCTTTTCCTTTGGGCTTGTCCCGTTAAAGGTCGCCACAGAATGTCCTCTCAGATGAACTCATATTTGTTTGGCACAGTTTTACGCTGGATGCCCTTCCTGACACAACAACTCTGCTGGAGAGAAGCTTACAGCACCTCGTATTCCCAGGCGGTCTCACATCCAAGTACTAACCAGGCCCAAACCCCCTTAGCTTCCGAGATCTGACGATGTCGGGTGTTCTCAGGGTAGCGTGGCCATAAGCCCTCATTGCATTGCTGGAACATTCACTGGAAATAACATTTGTTCGAGTATGGTGACTATACATTTGGCTAGTTAGCTCATGTTACATGCTACTAAACTGTCTTTGTACTTCTGTTTTATCATTGTTTTGTTTTGTGTCTGATTAAATGCATAATGAGTGCTTTATGATATTTTGCTGGTTTGACCAAGAGGATTTATTCTAAATTATCACGTAACATATGCTGTTGTAGCGCCGGAAAAAAAGAGTCGGAGGCGTAGTGTCGAACACAGGAACAAACCTTGTTTTATTGGGAGACATCAACAGACTACACGCATAACGGCAGGAACTCACTACTTCCTCACTCCGGAAGTGCAACAACAAAAACAGTCTGTGCGGAACCCAACAACCCAACTCGAGTTCCTGCGGGTGAATTATGTAAACACCACACAAGCCCCCCCTACCCCAGAATTCACCCATAGACAAAATCCCCATGACGCAGAGGGATGACGACCCGACCCCGGGGGGTGCTGCACTGTCCATTGAGTCAAGGGACAAGGGCCCAGGCGGGGTCAAGGGCACCCCGGCAGGTGCAGGGGCACAGGGCAAAAGGGGGACGACCCCGGCGCGGGGGGAGAGCCAACCCCAACGGCTGCGCAATGTCCAGGTGCGCGGGTTTGACCCCGTCCACGGAAACAGTCTCGGGTCTACCACCAATGTCCACGAGCAAGCTCTTATCCCCACGCTCCAGGACCCTGAAGGGGCCGTCGTATGGGGGGCGCAGGGGTCCACAGTGGGCGTCATGTCGAATGAACACAAAATCCGCAGAGCGCAGGCAACGGTGCAACCGGGCAGCTGGGGTGCCATGTTGCGACGTGGAAACTGGCACGAACCCTTTGGCGGCCTCCAGCAGGGAGGACCATTGCCTGGCTGCAGACCAAGGCGCCGTGGCGTCTGGAATGAATTCGCCCGGGACCCGCAGCGGCTGGCCATAGATGAGCTCGGCAGATGAGGACATCAGGTCCTCCTTGGGGGCGCACCTGAGGCCGAGACCCACGGGAGCTTATGCAACCAGTTGGCGTTCGTCAAGCCGGCACGCAGGGCTGCTTTCATTGAGCGGTGTAACCGCTCGCAGAGACCGTTCGCCTGAGGGTGATGGGTGGTAGTGCGGTGCAGCTTGACCCCCAAAGTCTCACCGACTGCATTCCAGAGTTCAGAGGTAAACTGAGGGCTACGGTCAGAGGAAAGGTCGGACGGGGTCCCGAAGCGCGCAACCCACGTGCCGATGAACGCCCGGGTCACGTCCAACGACGTCGTCGAGAAGAGGGGAACGGCTTCGGGCCAGCGGGTTGTCCTGTCCACCATGGTGAGCAAATAGGTGAAACTGTGCGAGGGAGGAAACGGCCCCATCAAGTCGACGTTTAAGTGGTCAAACCTCCTCTCGGGGACAGCGAAGGGCTTTTGTGTGGCGATGCACCTTAGATCGCAGACAGGCCACGCACGAGTCGACCCAGGCCTGCACATCATTCTTAAGCCCGCGCCACACAAACTTCTGGGTCACCAGCCTCGCGGACGGTTTCCTGCCAGGGTAGGAGAGGTTGTGGACCGCCTCAAAAACAGCCCGCCGCCAGTTCGCAGGGACCAGCGGCCGAGGCTGCCCAGCCGAGAGGTTTCACAGCAACATGACGCCCGAGTCACCAACAGCAACTTCCTCCAGGTGCAAACCCGTGTCAGAGGTCTTGAGGGCCTGCACCCCGTGGTCCGAGGCCTGGTCTGCGCTCATGCAGGAGTAGTCGAGACCCAGATGCACAGTGCTGACAACCGCCCTGGAGAGCCAGTCCGCGACCACAATGGATTTGCCAACGATGTGTTGGATGTCCATAGTGTACTCTGAGATGAACGACAGTTGGCGTTGCTGGCGGGCGGACCACGGCTCGGCCACCTTGGACATGGCGAAAGTGAGGGGTTTATGGTCCACAGATGCCGTGAACCTACGGCCTTCCAATAGGGAACGGAAGTGGCGGATCCCCAGCCAGAGGCCGAGGAGCTCCCTATCGAATGTGCTGTATTTGCGTTCCCTGGGGACCAGCTGACAGCTGAAAAAGGCAAGTGGTTGCCAGGTGCCGCTGACCCACTGTTCGAATACGGCCCCAACGGCGTAGTCCGCTGCGTCAGTAGTAAGAGCGACGGGGGCCCCGTGGGACAGGTGGGCCAGCATAGCGGCACGACTGAGCACAGCCTTCGTAGCCTTGAAGGCTTCCACCCTCTCGGCCGTCCATTCAATGTCCTGGTTGGGGGCCTTGCCTTTACGAGCCTCATACAGCGGGTGCATGGTGTGGCCGGGTGGATGAAACCGGTGGTAGAAAGTCCCCATCCCCAGAAACTCCCGGAACCCTGAGCCGAGCGAGGTCGGGGAAAAGCGGAGACAGCCTCCACCTTTGCCGGAAGGGGGGCGGCGTCGTTCTTGTCGATTAGGTGCCCGAGATGGAGGGCACCCTGAAAAGACACTTCACCGGGTTGATGATCAGGCCATGCTGCTCGAGTCTTGCGAAGAGGTCGCGGAGGTGCATCAGATGTTCTTCCTCCGAGGAGCTGGCGATGAGAATGTCATCCAAATAGACGAACACAAAGGCCAAGTCTCTGAGCACAGAATCCATTAAACGTTGGAAAGATTGGCCCGCGTTTTTGAGACCAAACGGCATCCTCAGAAACTTGAACAGGCCAACAGGGTGTGATTACAGCCGTCTTGGGAACGTCTGAGGGGTGCACGGGAACCTGGTGATACCCGCGCACCAGGTCGACCTTGGAGAACAGGATTTTGCCTGCCAGGTGGGCCGAGAAGTCCTGAATGTGTGGAACAGGGTAGTGGTCGGGTGTAGTGGCGTCGTTAACGCAGCGGTAGTCACCACATGGTCCCCAACCGCCACTCGGTTTAGGGACGATGTGTAGCGGCGAGGCCCACGGGCTATCCGAGCGGTGGACGACGCCCAGACGCTCCATGTTGGCAAATTCGGACTTACCCACTGCTAGCTTCTCGGGGTCCAGCCGTCGGGGTCTAGTGTGAATCGGGGGGCCTTTGGTCTTGATGTGGTGCTCGACCCTATGTTTAGTTGTGGCAGAGGAGAAAATTGGCCGTGTCAAGCCAGGGAACTCACCAAGGAGGAGCTGATACTTGGTGCCATCTGAGAGTGAACTGGAGAGACCGCCATAAGTCGCCTCATTGCGGACACAGGCAACCGTGGAGAAAGTCAGTGCATCCACCAGACGGCCCTCCTTGACGTCCACTAGAACCCCGTGGGCACAAAAAAAAAAAAAAATCAGCGCCGAGGAGAGGGAACGAGACGTCTGCAGTGATAAAGTCCCATGTGAAGCGCTGACCCCCAAAACACAAGTCCACAGTCTTTATGCCATAAGAGCGGATAGGGGAGCCATTAGCGGACAGTAGGGGTGGCTCTTGAGTCCCAAGAGCGGCGTCCTCTGCAGTGGCAGTCAGGACGCTCCTCTGGGTACCAATGTCACAAAGGAATTTGCGCACGGAAAGCGTGTCCTTGACGAACAGCAGCCGGCTCTTCGCGCCCACGCTCACTGCCGCTGCGGAGTGCGGGCTTTGGAGTTTCCCGATGCGTCGTAGTTGCAAAGGGCGCGGCACCTCTTTGCTTTTGCGCCAAAATGGGCATGGAAGTAGCAAAAGCCTATGCCAGCGCGGCCGTCCGTGGCGATGGGGCCCCTGCTGGATTCCCCGACCTCCACCCACGCCCGGGGGCGAGTAAGTGCGCGCCAGGGCCAGCACCTCAGGGGAGAAGGGCTGGGTGGCCAGGAAGAAAGGGTTGGCCTCCTCAGCCAGGGCCCGGGGCTCAGTGAGCGCCGTCAGAACATGCAGCTGCATGTGTCTGAGAAACAGTTCCATGAAAATGAAATTGGGCTCCTCCGTGCCCAGCAGGTTTAGCATCATTTCCATGAGTTCTGAAGGTTTGCTGTCCCCCAGTCCATTAATAGCCAAAAGACATCAGGCAGGCTCTGGCCGGGAAAGCTCGAAAACCTTGAGCAGGTGAGCCTTGAGCCCAGCATATTTATCTCGGGTTGGGGGAGATGTGGTGAAACTCACTGCTCTGGCCGCCGTTGAGCTCCCGAGGGCTGAGACAACGTGGTATGACGCGCGGAATCATCCGAGATCCCGTGGAGGGCGAAATGAGCCTCCGTCTGCGCGAATCACGCTGCCGTGGATGTCTCACAAAACTCCAGCAATTTGAGGATGGCGGTTGCCATGTTCGGTTCAGTCTCGGAAACGCCCGGACTGACGTCGGGGTCACCAATGTAGCGCCGAAAAAAAGGAGTCGGAGCTGGAGTGTCGAACACGGGAACAAACCTTGTTTTATTGGAAGACATCAACAGACTACTCACATAACGGCGGGCACTCACTACTTCCTCACTCCAGAAGTGTAACAACAAAAACAGTCTGTGCGGAACCCAACAACCCAACTCGAGGTCCCGCGGGTGAGTTATGTAAACACCACACTATAAATTGTCAGACAAATTAGTCCCACCAACCATTATTTTTTTAATAGCTCTATATACTTAACTGTCATTTAGAGCACACCAAGCTCTTGTCCTTTGCACCTGTGCAATCCATTTTTCACCACGAATCAGGTCTTTTGGAAATGTGTGAAGAGTGAGTCCATCCTCCCGAGTGTTCAAGCAAAACCCAGCAATACAACGAGCCAGCATTTTGGCTTACACGCAGAAAAAACGGGTAATTTCTTGCCGGTACAGTAGCTATAAACCAATATAAACACTCAACCCTATTACTGCAAAAAACGTAACTTCCTGGTTCTTCATCAACTCAAACCAGTCGACAAAATTTTCATGGCGGAAGATGAAAAAAAAAAAAATCAATATGCGGCAACATTCTGACGTGCTGTGAACAAACTAATAAGTCCATTGCAGCTGATCTTTTTTGGTTAACATACTAAATGTTATGTTTTAGGTCTCAGTTGGCCTTTAAACAGTTAACTAACAATTCAGTTGTGACATGCTGCCATTTTTTAATGGTAAGAAGGGCAACATTGAACATTCCTCTTAATATAAGAAAACTGAGATACATAATGAGAGATTAAAAAAAAAGTGGGGCGAATGGGAAGAAATTATGAAATGTGAATAAGAAGGAACCTGAAGACGATGAGCTGATTAATTGTGAGACAGAGAAAGACAATGCATATTTTCTCTGATATCGATGACAATGGATACTGGGTCAGACCACTATTGGAGAACCAGACATTCAGGATGCAGGTGGACATTGGTACATGTGTAGCTATTGTATGGAATGTTGTTTACAATGCTGCAACACTTTGCTCTCCAAAATCCTAAATTGAAGTTAAGGACATACACTGGTGAGTCTGTACCAGTGTTAGAAAGTATATATGTGACCGTGGAACATAAAAAAAGAGTCTTCCACTTTATGTTGTTTCGGGCAATCATCCCATTCAGGTGAGTCGCTGGTGCCTGGAGAAGATTAACTAAACTGGCAAGAAGTGGTTATAATTAGAGGTTTTGTCTGCAAAGTAAGCATCCTTGAACTATGATTTTCATGATAGAAGCAGTTTTTCTGAGTAGAGAGGCTTTTGGGTTGTAGGGGTGAGAATCTCTCACCACTACATGATTTTATTGGTTTACAATTCAGAGGGCTATGATTACAAATGTATAAATGATGTAACATATGTTCACATATGCTTCTCAGCATTGCAAATAGCCAACAGTGGTGTTTCAATGGTGTGTATTTAAAATACTGACAAAAAGCATCATAACATAATAATCATAATGTTAATAATGAAGCTAGGTTCTTGTCCATAGTCATGGAGTTGTGACAGTCACCACCACACCCGTGAAAATGAAAAGTATGGATGATCCCAGTGAATCTTGTGACCCAACAGTTGTCAGAGAAGGCCGACATGTTGTTGCTCTGCTTTCAGACATACTGTAGCTTAAATTTACATAATTTTATCGGCAATTATTAATTATTATCAATTGTTCAGGAATCTGTAAGAGTCACTTTTTCTTTTCTCCTGCCCTGAGACTGCTCACTGGAATAATCCTAATCGATTTTTAACAGCAGAGACAAGTAATAAAAGTTTTACTTTTGTGAGAGCTGTATTTGTTCATACTGGTCCTAATTGGAAATATGCAACTCTGCAAACACTTTGTGTTTTTACTTTGTCTCTCTATCTGTACTGCTCTCTTTCCCATGGCTCTTTTTACATCTCTACAATCTGAACTCACCTTCAGATCAAAAACAAGACAAGCCTCAATAATAGATATTTTTTTTTACTTTTAAAAAAGTGTCACACTGTCAGCCTCATCCACCAATTTAATTGTGATATACAGTAGTTCAATGAGGCTTTGGCGTTAAACCAGAAAGCATCTTGCTGCATGATTGGAGCATAAAAGCAGCTCGTCAAAACCAACAGTTTATGGCAGCTGACAGCAAGAAGCCACTTTGCAAGCAAAGTTGCTACTCAAGCAGAAAGCATGAAGACAGTATTATGGAAGCAAATTTTCAAAGCAGTCTTTGGTTCTTTTTAGACATGTGAAAAGTGATAGCTTGTCATCTGAATTTCCACATATTACTGGAGTTTGTTGTCATGAGACATTGGTGTATAATGCTCGTTGTATATTATTGTCTGCCAGGTCTCAACCGAGCTTTCATTTCTTAAATGTATAATTTTATTTATTTGTGCCTGTTCAGTGAGCATATTTTTAAAATTCACTTTTTTTGAAGAAAAAGAATCACCTTTATTGTCATGAACATGCATGCAACATAAAATTTGTTCTCTGCATTTTACCCATCACAGTGAACACACACACACACTTGTTAGTGGAAAACTAAGGGAAGCAGGGGCACCATAAAGACCTAGGGACCAGTTTGGTGTATTAGCATCTTGCTCAAGGACATCACAGCCAAGAATCAAGGAACTTTTTCTGAATGGTCCAGTCAGGGTCTTGAACCTACGTCCCCCACAGTGGTTGGTGATGATCTTCACCATTGGGATACAGTTGCTCAAACCTTAACAGGTTATGGTTTTTCTGCCCTGATTTTAAACTTAAAATTTACTATGCTAAAATGGCTCAGTACAGTACAGTAGAGTACATATTGTACTCATTGCAATGTTCATCCCTTTTTAAGGTAGTTTTGCATCAGGTAAGATCAGATAGGCGGCACGGTGAATCAGCTGGAAAACATTGGCCTCACATTTCTGAGGTCCGAATGCAATCCCGGACCCGCCTGTGTGGAGTTTGCATGTTCTGTCGGTGCCTGCTTGGCTTTTCTCCGGGTGCTCCAGTTTCCTCCCTCTTCCCATAAACATGCAACATTAACATCCCATAAACATGCAACATTAATTGGACACTAAATTGCCTCTACGTGTGATTGTGAGTGCAGCTGTTTGTCTCAATGTGCCCTGCAATTGGCTGGCAACCAGTTCACGGTATACCCCGCCTCCTGCCTGTCGACAGCAGGGGTAGGCTCCAGCACTCCCGCGACCCTGGTGAGGATTAGCAGCTAAGAAAATAGATGGATGGATAAGATAGAGCTGAAAATATACTTTAATTTACCTGAATCACCCCACTGTTTACCATGTCTTTGACATGTTTTCTGCCATGCCAGGCCACTGTAGATGGATGGGAAAATGCGCTTCCATATCTCCTGTGAGGATACGCAGAGCCTCTCTTAATACATTCATCCATCCATTTCCTAAGCTGTTTATCCTCACAAGGGTCGCAGGAGTGTTGGAACCTATCCCAGCTATCTTCAGGCTAGAGGCAGGATGGATCCTGAACTGGTTGCCAGCCAATCGTAGGGGATACATAAAGAAACAGCCATTCAGACTCACATTCACATTTACTGGAAATTTAGTCTCCAATAACCTGACTATGCATGATTTGTTGAAGTGGGAGGAAAACCGAGTGCCTGTAGAGAACCCACACAGGCATGGCGAGAACATGCAAACTAGACTAGTTGGACCATTCCTCTCTTATTATTTGACAATTTCTTTTTTTCATTTTACCTTTACTTTTTTTCAATTAACTATTATTCTTATTGAGATTATGTGCCAAAAAATGTTAAGACCTGTCCAAAGCTGGTTGGTGTGCATCAATGACATTGTGCTCAACTCTAAGTTGTCTATCGTCAAGCCAAAGGGTGAACAAAGTAATGTGACAGTGGTAGAGAAGGTCTCTGCATTCACATATACATGTAAACATGTGCACAGGCATTCAAAATGCAAAGGTCATGGAATGTTTTCATTAAGTGTGAGTTAAATAAACCCCAAGAACAAGATGCTGTTAGAGATGAACTAGACTAAACATACATTGATTTTCCTTTTGGGTTTATTATTTGTGCTACAAAATTTGCATAACAGCACAATTCCAATTCTGAAATGGTTAGGATAACATAGAAAAAGTGAATCACAATAGATCATTTTTTGGATCAGATGTTTTGAAAACAACATGTATGGCTGTATTTTCATTGACTGCAAATGCTGGCGCACCCTGATTTTTGTGCAAGCGCAAGGCTCGCTAATCATGTTCAGCAATTTGGCAGACTAGTTTACACCAAGATGGGCGTACCTTTGATATGTACCCATCAGAGTTACAATTTGGTGGATGAAAATGCATCTAAACTTAGATAATTTCTAAATACTGGTGCAGCTGTTCTGAGCTCCGCAGTCGTGTAGTTGTTGTCAGACATAATTCATTCATAAATATGTGAAGAGCAACCCTCAAAAGTATTGTGGAAATAAATTCATTGAATGCATTATCCATCTATCCATGCATCCATTTTCTGTACCGCTTGTCCTCACTAGGGTCGGGGGTATACTGGAGATTACCTCTTCTATCTTTGGGCGAGAGGAAGTGCACCCTGAAATGGGCGCCAGGAAATTGCAGGGCACATTTAAACAACCAACCAATCACACTCATATTCAAACCTATGGGCAATTAACTTACCACACGTTTTTTTTCGGGGTGGTGGTGTGGGAGCACTACCCGGAGAATTTGCACCAGGGTCCCGAGAACAGTGAGCTAGATGTGCTAACTAGTCATAAACCGTGCTGCGGAATGCATTATTAATATTATTCCTGTTATCGTTGCTCTTGTAGTTCCATGTAAACATATTTTGTATGCTTCAATCTCCCGGACTCGAAGAAATAAGTTTCTTCTTGTTTGTCAGTCTACAACTTTGATTGGCAACAAATCAACTCGGCCGTAAACAGAGCCTTAGCAGTGCAGACCTCCCTCTTTTAGATGCACCGGGGAGTGTGTGCACGCAATTCTGGTCTAACCTCCATGTTTGTGTGTGTGACTATCTCTGCACTGGATTTATAGTCTAGTCAAAAAATAAGTTGTACTGTCTATTGACTGGCTAGTGCTGCACAATGTATCCTGGATGAGGTGTTATTTAGGACATTGGGGAGAACCTTCTGTGGAGAAGGTGAGAGGAAAGCTTGATGACGAATTAGTAAATCAAAAATACACTACATGTGTATTTGCAGCATCATGAAACCCAAACCAAATATAGCGACAACAATTTTGAGAGCGTGCTACATGGAGGGGTGTAAAGAAACCAAACATTCGTACAGTAGGAAGTGACATTGTCGTGCAGTAGGAAGTGACATTAGCCAAGATAGTGGGTACAGTAATAAAAGAATCTCGTCGTAGTGGGATGCTAGTGACAGTGCTGCACTGAGGTGAGTATTGTGGTAGTAGGCATGTGAGTACAAGATTGACTAACACAGTGCCGATTGCACAGCAGTAAACATCTGTTGACTGTCTGCCAGGGACTGTATTTCAGGTTTTATTAGTTGTTCATTTGCCTGTGTCTCCTGAACACAGGGTACAGCTCCAATTTTCTTTAATGTGCATACCACTGGCTAATGAAACGTATGCTAAATCATTGTCAGTTGCAGCCGGTCGTTTACTCGCACAGTCCCAAAGTAAACAAACATCATTAAAGTGTTGAGTTTATGGAAGTCAAAGTTGCTGAAGTTGTTACAGCCTAGGATTGACTGTTCAGGTTTGCAAGGCCAAGATGTATTTATTCTATTCCGTTCATATTTTCTGTATGTGTATGCTAATGTGTACCATATATTTCAAGATGAAAGTGAAATATATGTAAGTGACAAGAAATTGTGATCTTTTAAACAATATTTTCTCAAAATAAGAAGCCTAACCATGCTAGTATTTTATTTCTCGGTGGTTTCGTCCAAACAATACCTTCTGCTACAAAATAAAACATTAAAAAAAGGTTTTTCACTTTCCATTTTTATCCCGATTTTCCTGTTCATACTGTAGAATGACTGTGGCATACTTTATTGTATAGCTTGTTGCGCCTTTTAGCTTCAGTAGATGCAAATTTGGAAAACAAGACTATATGTATCTGTTTGTCAGGTCATTCATACTGAACTCTTTCCACTCACCAACTACTTCATTAAGTACACCTACACATTGTAAATGTATCCATCCATTTACAAGACAGTATGCCCTTCTTAGGGTCATGATTCAGCGGGAGCCTATCCCAGCTGACTTTGAACGAGAGGCGGGATACACCTTATACAGTTTGCCAGCCAATCACAGGGCACATATTGACTACCAAAAATTACCGTTTACATCTCGGGACAGTGTAGACTCCAGAGCAGGGGTCTCAAACTCAATTTACCTCGAGGCCATAGGAGGCAGCGACCAGCTGAGGGTGGGCTGCACCCTCAGCGTGCATGCACTCATGGCCAGCACCACCACTACCCTGGTGAGGATAAGCATCTTGGAAAATGAATGAATGAAAAACGATAAACAAAGATGCTTGTGTCAAGAAATTGCGTACAAAACTACTAGTAAAATGCTACATGGCAATGCTGCTATAATTTTCACTCAGAAAATTCTCTGCTTGCACGTGCCCGAGAGCCATATACCCCACCATGTTTGGGTGGCTTTGTACACAACATGGTAAAACTGTCATTCATGTAAAACTTGAGGGCCGCACTAACATTAAACTTTCATATTAAGGTGGGGGCCACGAAATATCGTCCCATGGGCCACAAAATGCCCGCAGGCCGCCAATTTGAGACCACTGCTCTAGAGGTACAGCACTATGAAAAAGTACTGGTTCTCATTCTTCTTCTTCCACAGAGTTTCACCAAGATGGACCTTGCTTTGTGCATGGGTGCAGTCATTAATTTTGGAACATTACGTGGCCATTCCCAAACTGTTCCCCACAAAGTTGGGAGCAATAAATTCTCCGAAAGCTCTTGGTATGCTGAATATTTCAGAGTTCCTATCACTAGAACTTAGGAGCCAGTATTTTGGACAATTCCATGCTCCCAACTTTGTAGGAACAGGTCTGCTGCATATTTCTAACATGGCTGTGCACCAGTGAACAAAGCAATGTCCATAAAGACATAGATAACAGAAATTTTGTTGTGGATGAGCTTGACTGGCTCGTACAGAGTCCTGACCTCCACCAGATAAAACACATTTGGGATAAATTCGATGCAGGCTTCTCATCCAACATCAGTATGTTACTTTACAAATCTACTTCTAGAAAAATGGTTGAAAAAAAATCCCATAAATACACTCGTAAACCATGTGGACATCCTCAAATATTTGAAGCTCTTATAGCTGCAAAGGCTTGACAGATATCATACTAAACTCTATGGATTAGGAATGGAATGTTATTTAAGTTCATATCTTATTTTCCTCAAAAGGGTACAAGTCATCACCATTTCCTTAAGCGCAAGCAAAGAATCACCTTCGTTATACACTAGTGAGAGAGAGAAAATAGAAGAAAAAGAAGTACAGAAAGACACCCCTCTCATTCCCTCAACATTCTCAAACAATTAGCTTCTTCTAGCCACACTCAGATTTATCTTTATGGGAATGGCTGCATGGAGAGGATGAAAAAGAAATAGAAAAACAGTGAGTACGCACAACAGTCCCGAGCACATTTACAAGGACATACAGAAGGACTCTGCTGTCTTAAAATAAAACCAGAATATACAAATACATTTTCCAAATCAGATCTCCTTTTGATAATATAGTCAACTACTTATCACATGGGAGGGGTAGAATTACTCATTAAAAACTAAGTAAAATACAATACAATAAAGGACATCTTCATGGCACTTCACTAAACCTAACGTGCGTTTTAAATGTTGAAAGAAGTTGGTATAACTATGGGGAAAAAAATGCGCATACTCCATCCAGTAAGGCCAGAGAAACCCAAACCTCTTGACAGTGTTTACCGTGATATTCCAATTTAGGTACTATATTTTAAGGTCCAATGGCTAAAAATAGATGTATCTGCTAATGGCTTTAATTAATCGTAGAGAAACACAAATGATGCGGGCATGACTGTTTGCCTGTTTATATTAAACACAGTTACAAGTGTTATGTGTGTAAGACCAGTGGATTTAGTCATGTCACTTGAGGACAGTCACCAGAACTGCAAGATTTTCAGAACCCCTGTTGTGATTTGACAAATTCACAAGACATTGCATTGGAACTTTGTGGTTAAAAGGCTGCTTTTGATAGGAGAGAAATGTCTGGCATTTAGCATAAGCAGTTGTGGAATCTCGAAGTGGGCAACTCCACTCTTCTTTCAGTCTACCTTTTACAATCCATAAATCCGCATTGCTTCTTGGAAGGAATCCACAGTGCACCTTCATTGCTCTGCAGGTGCTTTAAAAAGCATGGAGTGAGGTTCTGTGGAAAATCCACCTCACCAAATTATTTCCCTCAAGATTCCAATTGCCTCAGGAAGCCTGTGCATGTGGTTGCGTAGGGAAGTTTGGCATAAAAGAGTTCTATCAAAAATCATGACTTTAAAAGATAAACAAAAGCGTTTAATGATTGCTAACCTCTACTAAAACTGCCATGTCATAAACTGGATTGGCACCAAATTGTGTCATAGGGAGCGCACCACCCAGGACATCAGTGAGAAAAATGTATTAATCATTGAGAGATTTTTATTTGGTCACGTTTTATCTGGATCCAATCCAGATATGTCCACAATCTGCAAAGTAATTTTTGACAAGCCTATTAAAAAACAAAATAACATTTGATCTCACTTTTATTGAACCTATTACTAGCCCATTTTTATTTACACTGCTCAGAGAACATTGCTTTCGATGTGCATTAAAGTATGTACTGTATGTACGTATATATATATATATATATATATATATATATATATATATATATGATTGTATGTATGCACTGTATTTATGAATGGTGCTGTAGATTGTAGCAACCAATAATATTCATGTTGTTAAATTAATACCTATTATTAGTATATATGTAGTATATGACAGCCATGGAATTGTGGGATATGTAAATGTGCATCACGATACAGACACAAGCTATCTTAAAAATACAATTTCCTTAAAATGCACACAAACAAAATATAACACTGGTATTCATCGCACATGAAATCCAACTGTTGTTCAAATAATCCAGCAATTAGAGCCATAACTGTTGCAACAATTATGAATAGCTCTTTGTCATGTTCACATCTGTGATGATTGTAATTACAGCCTTTAGGCCTTTTTTGCACTGGATTTCTTTTTTCCCCCATTTTTTTATTGCCAGTGATTGCATCATTCTGCACAGAGAAAACCAAGTGTGTTTGTTGGAATTAATTCATTCCATCATGAAACCTGGAATATTACAGTGTTTAATTCTGAAGGCTGAGATCGGCGACCTTGATATTTGACCCATGGCGGCAAGTTAATAACTGAAGTTTTTCACACTTATTTTACATTGCAATGTGGTATGAATCCCAATGGACTGGGCCATGTATCACTTCACTCTAGAATACAGCAGATTGCCAAAAAAATAACCTACAGCCTTTCAGTTGTTTTTAGAGACTTAAAATGACTATTTTAATTTCATTTAATTTATTTTTAAATGTATTTATTTATTTACCCCTCCATTTTATCCTACAGCTTCTCTTCGCCAGAGTCACAGGTGTAGTCTATCCGAGCTGACGTTGAGCAAGTGGCGAGACTGCTCACCAGTCGATAGCAGCACATACTGTGCAAGACAACCAATCACATAACGATTTACAATTATTAACAATTCTGCTTCAAATAACGTAATACTGTGTACATGCTTTTGTAATGTGGGAGGAAACAGGAGTATCAGTAAAAAAAAACAAAACAAAATTGCAAGCATGGGTAAAATGTGCTAACTCCACACTGAACACGTCACTCCACCAGAGCCAGCTAGAGTTCATCTGTTAACAATGTGTTGCTATTAAAACAACAAAATACAATGCCACTTTGATACAGTATATGAGTTTCATTTAACTGTGATAGGATGGCACCTATGCAATAAACCCAGTCGTGAAATTTCCTCTCACCGAAATATTCCTCAGTTGACTGTCAGTTGTATTATAAGAACATGGAACTGTTTTGGAAAGGCAGCAACTCAGCCACAAAGACGTAGGCCACCAAAACTGCTGGAGCGGGTCAGCGGATGCTCAGGTGCATAGTGCAAGAAGGGTGTGAACTTTTTGCTGAGTCAATCACGAGAGTTCTCCAAACTTCATTTGGCCTTCAGATGATCTCAACAACAGAGATTTAGATGCAATGGGTTTCATGGCCGAGCAGCTGCATCCAAGTTATACATTACACTAAGTGGAATGCAAAGCATTGGAGGCAGTAGCTTAATGAATACCGCCACTGGACTTCAGAGCAGTGGAGATGCGTTCGCTGGAAGGACAAATCACACTTCTTTAAATGGTGAGTGAATGGACAAGTGAGTTAGGCAGTGGCTGGGAGAACGATACTTGTAGGCACGGCGAGAACATACATATGATTTTAACCTCGGTCCTCAGAACTGTGAGAGCAACAGCTGCTCCACTGTGCCCCCTGTATATACACACTCATACATTTATAAATCTACATACTGTACATATACACTTACATGTACTCATACACACATGTCGAGTATATATTGTATATTAGAAACGTCTGGAAACTGAGTCACAGCCCCGGAACAATAAGTCTCTGCAACAAATCATCACACAGAATCCAGTTACACTAATCAATCCTACACAGTACCACGGGTCTTGCTTTGCTGTGCCTCTACTCTATATTGCAGATTTCTATTAAAGTTGTTAGTATTTACTCTGTACAATGTATTTGTACAGAGTATCTGTGGTGCCCTAAATATGTTTATTTCATTTATTTTTTAGGATGGTCTATTTTCAAAAAACAATCCCGACAAACAATAGTACTGGTATTGTTATTTGTTTCCACCACTGACATATTGATATGAAGAGATATGAAGAGGCAAGTGTGAAGGATCAGGAAGTGGCAACAATTAGTAAGTGGGAAGTCAGAAAGGCACTACAAAGGATGAAAAATGGAAAGGTAGTTGGTCCTGATGACATACTGGTGGAGGTATAGAAGCAAGTTGGAGAGGTGGCTGTGGAGTCTTTGACCAAGTTATTCAACAGAATAGTAGCGGGCGAAAAGCTGCCTGAAGAATGGAGGAAAAGTGTTCAAGTTCCCATTTTTAAGAACAAAGGCGATGTTCAGAGCTGTGGGAATTATAGAGGAATAAAGTTGATGAGCCACACAATGAAGTTATGGGAAAGAGTAGTGGAGGCTAGACTCTGGACAGAAATAAGTATCTGCGAGCAACAGTATGGTTTCATGCCTAGAAAGAGTACATCAGATGCATTACTCTCCTTGAGGATGCTAGTGGAAAAGTACAGAGAAGGTCAGAAGGAGCTAGATTGTGTCTTTGTGGATCTAGAGAAAGTCTATGACAGAGTACCAAGAGAGGAACTGTGGTACTGCATGCATAAGTCTGGTGTGGCAGAGAAGTATGTTAAAATAGTACAGGACATGTATGATGGCAGGAGAACAATGGTGAGGTGTGGCTTAGGTGTGACAGAAGAATTTAAGGTGGAGGTGGGACTGCATCAGGGATTAGCTCTGAGCTCCTTCCTGTTTGCGGTGGTAATGGATAGGCTAACAGATGAGGTGAGACTGGAATCCCCTTGGACCATGATGTTCGCAGATGATATTGTGATATGCAGTGAAAGCAGGGAGCATGCAGAGGAACAATTAGAAAGATGGAGACATGCACTGGAAAGGAGAGGAATGAAGATTAGCCGAAGTAAAACAGAATATATGTGCGTGAATGAGAAAACTGGAGGGGGAAGAGTGAGGCTACAGGGAGAAGAGATAGCGAGGGTGGAGGACTTCAAATATTTAGGGTCAACAATCCAGAGCAATGGTGAGTGTGGTAAGGAAGTGAAGAAACGGGTCTAAGCAGGTTGGAACAGCTGGCGGAAGGTGTCTGGTGTTATGTGACAGAAGAGTCTATGCTAGGATGAAAGCCAAAGTTGGATGTTTTGGAGACAAGATTCGAGAGAGCAGACTTCGATGGTTTGGACATGTTCAGAGGGGACAGAGTGAGTTTATTGGTGGAAGGGTGCTGAGAATGGAGCTGCCAGGCAAAAGAGCGAGAGGAAGACCAAAGAGAAGGTTTATGGATGTGGTGAGGGAAGACATGAGGGCAGTTGGGGTTAGAGAGGAAGATGCAGGAGATAGGCTAAGATGGCAAAAGATGACACGCTGTGGCGACCCCTAACGGGACAAGCCGAAAGGAAAAGAAAAAGAAGACTTTTTTGACTATAAATTCCTGCCAAACTTCTCCAATAAAATCTTTCGGGACAAGCTGAAAGGAAAAGAAGAAGAAGAAGACTGACATATTGATATTAGACCAGAGCAATCCATTTCCTTTTTAAGAACAAGTAACTCAAAGAATATACGATTGAACATTAGTAGTGTAATGTAGCACAATAAATAAAACATCTTCGAAAACTATAAAAATATAAATAAGCACACTTTGGCTCTGTTCAGAATGCACTGAACATTGCATTCATTAATGGATTAATAGGCATTATACTGCAAATGAACTTCCAGTTGGTGGAGAAAAAAAGTGCATTCATTACAAAACAAGTCGATCAAAACAACCTGTTTTGGTTCAAGAGCTGAACTATTTTTCAAAAGTCTTCAGCCTTTCTTTAATTGCTGCTTTTCCCACATATTCAGCGGATACGTCTCTTAAAATAGTGGTTAACGCTACCGTGTATATAATGTGAACTTGTGTGCGCAATATACACTGGATTGTGTCAGTTTGAGTTTTTCAGTTATGTCGTCTTTGTTGGAACTTCATACAAATTCGACATACCAGCTCCCTGTTTCCGGGATGGCCGCGTTCATCTGGCTGGAATCCAAAATGTTCCCACATCGTCACGGTGGTGTTAGGCTTTGAAACTCATTCCATTTCTGGTGCTCAACCTTCTGTAACTGAGCAGCTACTGGCTTGCCATCAGAACATTTAGCTTAGAGGACTCTTACTCCAGTAGTGCATTTGAAATGCATGCACAAACACACATTGGCATGCATATGTTAAATTAGAGGGAGGGTGGAAGGCTCCTGTCTGATCTGAAGAGTGATTAAAGGTGTAAAGATTATGCATCTGTTTAACTATCAAAGCTGTGTGTTGATTGAAAGTGGGGGGGGGGGTAGAGAAGCACTTGCTTACGTGACGTCACCCGAGCAGCGAGTTAAACCATTGGCATTGAGCGAATTTCAGATTTGTCAGTTTTCATTGTAAATATTATTTAAGATCAGTATTGCGAGTCCTTCAGTGAGTCAGTCCTTACCATCTATAACCAAAATACAATATATATACTTCGTTATGAATAATTAACCCACAATGTATTCTGTGCTGATCAACCACTAAATCGCTATTCTTGGGTTAATAAAAAAAAAAGTAAATACGCTTTTCCCGAAGGAATAAAAAAAAGTGTAGTGACGGTTAAATTTAGCATTTCTATTGACCTTCATGGTACTGCACCGTTCCTCTGCTTTGTAGAAGCAACTAGCAGATCCAAGTCCTTTTTTTTTTATTATCCATTTTTGTTGTAGTTATTGTAGTTTTTAAGCAGTGATGTGTCCACATACCTTAACGCTATTGAGTAGATGGACAAGTGTTTTGTTCAAATCGCCAAAAACTAATTGGTACTTGGTGAGACTGTGATGACTCAATTGTGACTGCTCGTTTGAATAATCAACTGTAGTCTATTTTGCAGGCAAAGTAATGCAGTACTATCCCCTTTACAAAGGTAACAAAAGTACAGTACAAATACTTTAACATTCCCTACCACTGGGAATCACTGCAATGCGTGACTCGACGTGCAGGTGTACCTTAAAAATTGTCCGACATCTATGTAGCGTATGATCAACAAAAACACAAAATTTCCCAATGTGGCTGGAATCTGCCGCTTTATGGGCGTGCGTTGAGGTTGGACTTTGGCGGGTGGGTGGAGCTACTCTACAAACTCTCTCTCTCTCTCTCTCTCTCTCTCTCTCTCTCTCTCTCTCTCTCTCTTCTCTCTCTCTCTCTCTCTCTCTCTCTCTCTCTCTCTCTTTCTCTTTCTCTTCTCTTTCTCTTTCTCTGAAAGAAGAAGTTGAGGCGTCGAGTATTGCATGTTTTAGCCATTAAGAGCATTCACGTTAGTGAGCGTGCGGCCGGTTCTTCACGTTTGGGCTTCGCACCGCGCGCGCGCGCGCGCTCAGTGGAAGGCTCTGGTAGAGAGGAAGTCGTCAAAAAGCGTCCGGCGTAGCTCGGTGTCTGGTGAGCTCACGACGTGTTTCTTCGAACTCGGTCCCTCTCCAGCTTCATGATGACCGGCGACTATCGCGCTCCACATGTTGGGCTGGTGAGTGTTGACGCGCAGACCCAGAGTCTCGTTTTGTGTTATGATTCCCTTGGGTTCTGAGGAGTGCCGGGGGGAGCGGTGGGTTTAGAGGATCCGGGTTTTAGAATGCTGTCGTCCACGGTGTATTGAGATTCATTTTAATGTATCACGTGTTTAAACTCAGTTTGATCAAACGTGCGAATTGGGTTGCTGGTTTGAAGCTTAAACTTGACCACGTTGCTGCGTTATGCTTCTGTTTGTGATCAGCTGAATGTTGTGACGTGTGAGCGGCCCAAGTAGAAATCTTATTGGGCAAATGAGAGGATTCTATAGCAGTCACAGTTATTTGTCATTAAAATACTAGGCCCGCAATCTATGATAATCCATGCAGGAAAATGAGGCTCCTTTAATCAGGACAAATAAAAGCTTGTGTTTTTTCCCACCATCCCGTTTCTTAATTTTTTTTCCAACCTTTGTTTGCGAGATTTGAATATCAATGCCTCAACACGAAATCTCATTTGTGTTCCAAATTTTATGCATTTCTTATTTACTTCTTGTAGGGTTCATATTAATGTGGCATGTAATGTGGCTGAGAAGGAGAGTTGATGAGCGGCCAGTTTGCATTCAAGATGTTGAACTCTCCAGTTGCTCTTGGTCCTGTTGTCACAAGAGTTTTTGAGACACACATGCAACGTGAATTAATAGCGGGTACTTAACCTGAAACTCGAAATGATACCACTAATCTTTGCTGGTGCAAGAGCTTTACTACATTAAGGTGGAATCGTAAGGTGAAAAAAATGTGACGATTGTATTTCAGTCGTCCTATAGCGCTAATTGTGTGAACATTGATTTCAGTCGTGCTATATGATCTTCCTGTGCTTTGCAGACTTTTTGAGGGATTATAAACAGTCAGAATGTTAAATTTGTGCTGGGACTCATGGACAGGGAAGGTTAATGTGATTAGGAGATTGACATGACTGCATTTTTTTTTTAAAGCGGAAAGTTGATCCTGTGTGTCTTTCCCGAATCTTAAATCCATTTAGCATGCCAGCTGTTTTATTCCTTCTCTTTCCTTGTGCCATTGATATGATTGGAATAAAATCAGGATGAAATGTACTATTCAGTCTTAAACCGAATGAAGATTCTGCATTATGTGGAGATACCAAAACTACCAGATTTTGATATTAAATTGATATTTAATCTTATTTCAGTAAAAGGATAAAGTGTAGTGATTTGATTCTAAAACTTGAAGAATGTCTCACAGTCTTTAAACTGATGTTTGTGGAGTTTAGGGGTGCCTTGAGAGACAAATTAAATTTGCTCTGTGATGTAAAAAAAAAACCCAACAACTCATATTTAAAACCATATTTCCCCTTGAAATCAGTGGAAATACCTGTAATCCATTCCCGCCTCCACCAATAATTAAAAAAAAAAAAATTTGTAATGTGTTTTGAATTGGAAAAATAGCACTGTATAATATTGTACCAAAAACAATAATGACAATTACATTTAGCGTAAAACATTACTTCATTTTCACTTCAATTCAATGGACAGGGCTTCTTTGCCTTGGCCGCTTGGGGGCAGTATACAGTAAGTGAGCCAGAGACACACAGACCAAGAAGAGTTTTACAACGGACTCAGTAAGCTGCAGTCATATGAGACATTTTTTCATAAAGGATAAAGACTATACACCATGCCGATGATTATTTTCATATTCTCTTGGTCTTAAGTTTGTATTCTGATCTTTGGTTTATAACACCACAATGTGATGCTGTTTTCATGTTTTGCATTCTTTGTTTGCATTAAGCAAGATAAACTGCTTTTATCAAGGCAAAGCTATGTCCCTTATGTTGTTTCACGTACACAATGTGTAATGTTTTTTTGTATTATTTAATTTGATTGTAAGCTTTAGTTGGGAGTGTCAATAAACAAGTTCAAAGCTTTATTTTGAAGTAATGTTCAAATTGCTCGTGAAGTGAGTTGAGTTCACCGAGTGGTCGTATGTCAAATTTTTGATATCAAGTAAAAAAAAATCAGTCAAACAACAGCTCGTATCACGAAAAACCCGTAAGTCAGGTCACAGCTATCTGTCTGTGACATTGTCGTGCGTTTTTAATTCAAACAGCCTAGTGAAGGGGTGCCCAGACTTGTTTACCGCAAGATCTACTTTTCAAGCAGCCAGCCTCTCGCGATCTACTGCCGGGGGTTAGAGTGGGGGGAGCACCGTCACGACTGCCGTGGAGAAAGTAAAAGAAAGGACTTAAATAGGAGGCTAGCTTTCCATAACACGCCTTTATGTGCGTGTGATCGACGTATTGGCCACACCTGAAGCGACGAGATGGATGACAGGCTCCCCCACCCCTTTTTTTTTTTTTTTTTTTTTGCACGCTGTCACACGATCGACCAAAACTGCCTCCAACATATTGAGCACCCCTGGCCTAGTGTGTGCGGTTGCCGTATGTGCATTTTCTTTCATTGGCCAATGGGGCATTGACCTTGAGAACTTGGAGTAAGTGGTGATGCAACTGGTGAAGTGACCAGGAAATAGAAACCAATAAAAGAATCAGTAATTTACCCGTACGTCACTGTGTCTGATAGTTACAATGTCACCCTGAAGTTTGATTATGAAGCTTGACAAATTTTATTAATCTTTCTTTTCATTTCTTAAAGGGGAAATCCAGTGCTTTGCATGAACAACATTAATTACAGCCAAACATTCAAATCTGTATCGGTAAAAGTGTTCCTCTGTCTTCACGATCAACCGATACTGCTATTTCTTCATCAGATGAGGATAAATTCGAGAACTCAGCGCACGGGGTAATGGTGTCCCATGTAATCCAGTATTTGGAATAGCACGGTACACGTCACATACGTTCACGTAGATCATCTGACTCGCGAAAATGGCAGCGTCCCTGAAAATTCGTCATTGTCAATAAAAATCTTCTCAAAACACTATTAAATGAGAGAGGATTTAAAGCCCAAGTGTCATCCCTATAAACATTCCAAAATAGATATTGTAATGAAAAATACATATAACATTATTCACTTCAATGTCCATACGAAAAAATAAATGTGAGTGGAGAGTGCGTCATCCATGCGTAAAGTTGCAGAAGTGTCCTTCTATGACATCCAAGTGGTCGCCATATTGGCTGCATCCTCTGTTAGTGACGTCACCCGGACATTCGGCAATGAAAACACGCGGTGCACCTTAACTATGGGAGACGAACACGTCCCTTCTGACACAGAAGTTCTTTTCGAAAAGGACAAAACCACACAACCGAGTGAAGTTACCGGGGCAATATTACACTATTGTTTCGAGCTCTCAGGGCAATATTACACTATTGTTTTGAGCCATATTCAGATGATAACCACATCCCCGTCCGATCCACCTCCGCGGCGAAAATGAGCCATGGTTTGGTGTGACACGATAAACTCCAATGATTATAAAAGATGGGAAGCAGTAAGATTTCATGGCAGTTGTCTGACATAGTGCAGTCGTAAAAAGACAAATTTGTGTTGTACTCCGATGCAGCCATAACATGTCTGAGGTTAAGGGGTAATGTGCCACATTACATTTCAAAGTGAGAGTTTGTACGATATTGCGGGGGTGGGGGCGTGTGGCAAACCCTTTTTTTTTAACCTAGCACACCCATGAGCCTATCCCTGAACTGGTTGCCAGCCAATCGTTGGGCACATAATAAACAAACAACCATACTCACATTTACACCTCAATTTAGTGTTTCCATCACCCATACATGTTTTTGGGCTGTGGGAAAACTGGAGTACCTGGAGAAAACTCACACAGGCACAGAAAGAACATGCAAACTGCATATAGGGGACGCCTGTATGAACCCGGGTCCTCAGAACAGTGAGATGTGCTAATAAGTCTTCTACCGGGTCACACCTTTATTTTTAATCCATCTTTTCTTTGAAACATATTTTAATATACTATCCATTCCTCCATCTTTGAGTTCTTTAGTTTAAACAACACAGGTTGTTCTTCCTGAAATTTGTTCATTCAGATCAGCTGTAGCCCCCCCCCAAATTTAATCTGTCATTACGTGCATTCATTAAATTCTGTTCAGTTGAGGCATATACAGTACCCGACATGGCAGAACTCCACGATTTACTGCGATATGACTATTGCACAAATGTACATTGCAATGGCGATCCTCAAATAATGTATTGTGCTGCTCTACTTCACATGTAAATGTTTGTTTTGACAAATATATTGCTATTAACTTTAAAGTCTGTGAATGATGTGAGTGAGTCAGTGACTTAGAACATAACATTTAAAAACATAAAAGCAGTGAGGTACAGGCAGTGAGCGACCTTCAAACTGACTTTACCAGGTATGATCTGAAACGCATGAAACCCAGAATAGACTGAATGAATCAAGAGGGCAGATATCCATCTTTTATCTTTGTATCTTCTTAGCTTCGCTTGCTTTATTTACTTTTCTTCTCTTCTCAGTCTTGTTTCATTCTATCATGGCCATCATCTTTTATCAACTATGCCAGTGTTGTCATTTATTTAACGAGGAATTTCGATTGAGCTTTACACGATCAGTATTTTTGGGGCGGATCACCAATCAGCAAGTTTTAAAAAAAAAAGATAACTGATCACCCATTCGAATACAAGATGCAGCAAGGTATCTACAGGATTTGTTCATTTATTGTATATAATTGTGTACTCTCTACTGAATACTGTTATCTTCAAAAAAAAGTTTTCTGGCATTTAAGACAAAAGTTAAAACATCAATAACCTCAGGGGGCATTCAAGGATTAGCCACTAACAAAAGTTTAGGTCAGATCAACGTTACAACTGTAATTAAATTCTTCTTTTCCTTTTGGCTTGTCCCGTAAGGGGTCGCCACAGTGTGTCATCTTTTTCCATCTAAGCCTATCTCGTGCATCTTCTTCTTTAACACCCACTGTCATCATGTAATTAAATTACCTTAGTGAAATTAAATTACATTAACAAATACTGTTAATGACATCCTTACTCTTATGTTAGAATGTCCCAGCTATATGAAGGAAATATAATAAGGAAACAACCATTCACACTCACATTTACACCTCAGAGCAATTAAGTGTTCTCATCTCCCATACATATTTTTGGGATATGGGAAAACTAGAGTCCCCTAAGAAAACGCACACATGCACTGACATGCAAGAATCCAGAGAATGGCCATTCGCCATTTGAAGACAGCATGCTCCTCCTTATGTACATTCTTCAGGTACCCAATCAAATTTGTTCTTGAACCATTTAGAAAACGTTCCCCAGGACGTACATCAATTATGCACAGACTGCAATTACATTGACGTGTTTTTTGTCTTCGACACCGCAAAATAATCCCACACCGAAAACGGGTTTTTTCACTGGCAAGATTGGAAAAAAAAACAAACAAACATTATTCGACGTCAGACAATTGCAGTACTATGCCATTAAACACGCAACAAGCCTAAAAATGAAGTCGCTTTTGAATTCCTACGCATCAGCGACTCAGAGTAATTGTCTTTTGAAGATATGTTCAATGACATGAATGATCGGAACGAATTCGGACATAAAGTCGATCAGCAGATGATGTGAATTATTGCTCAATACTGATCAAACATCAGATTGGTGTCAAGTCTGTTAGGAATACTTTGATGGGGGTAGTTGTACTGTATTAAAATTCCACAGTATCTAATCTTAAAATATAATATACTAATGAATTGGCAAGTACAGTAATTGAACTTTTACGTGATTAAAAATGTATGACGTTTGTGTCATGTGCTTATATCCTTGACATGATTCAACGTTTTTTCATGTCTAATAAATGGATAATTCAGTCACCCTCCAAACACTGAGGACGAAGGGTGATCTTGCACAAGTGTGATAATAGTAAAAAATGTATTTTTCAGTTTCATCATGAACTCTCTAATTCTTCATTAAATGAGTCCACCAAACTTTAGTGTTGGGTAAACAAGCGGCCTCAAGAATTTTTTTTCTTATATTTTCAGTGGAAAAGATCCCATTGTAAATGCACACTTATTCCTATGAATCCACCCAGACAGGAAAGAGTGCGTGTTTTTTTTCCTCCACCCTAGTCTAACAGCAGCTGAGGATGAAGAGGCAGCTGACCTCCACCACTCAGCTAGTTAGCTGTCAGCTGCTTTTCTGTGCTCCTCCGGGGCTGCACATGTTTCCCATGATCCAACCTGCTGGCACCAGCAGTGTAGGATCAGGCCCAACTTCTGCCTCATGTCAACAATCCCCATACACATGTGCACAAACACACACACATATTTACCACTATAAAGCTCTCTGAGTATACCACCGGCCATCTCCTGGACAGATGTAGATGTTAAGAAGCTTGACTAGGGGAAAGAGTGTGGTCAAGGGATGACTATGACACCTAACCTCAAGGAATAACAAAGGAATTATTTGTAGGCATGGATAATTTTGAAGCATGATACCGGTTGAGGTTAAATTTCCTTAAATAATTCCAGGAGGTACAACTTTTGTGGTTCTGTCATTCA
The DNA here is from genome assembly GCF_019802595.1 of Syngnathoides biaculeatus. Classification (NCBI taxonomy): domain Eukaryota; kingdom Metazoa; phylum Chordata; class Actinopteri; order Syngnathiformes; family Syngnathidae; genus Syngnathoides; species Syngnathoides biaculeatus. The sequence continues at coordinate 2,274,250 of NC_084650.1, forward strand.
CTGGTGACAATTGTGAATGCTATTCATCAAAAGCACTGCTTATTGTATGGAATGGTTTTTCTTGATTAATATATGATTTATTAACAACACTTCATGGTGGCATTGCTTATTGTATGAAATGGTTTTACTTGATTAAAATATGATTTATTAACAACACCTCATGGTGGTGCAGCTGTATAGTGTTGGCCTCACGGTTCTGAGGTCCCAGGTTCAATCCCGGACCCGCCTGTGTGGAGTTTGCATGTTCTCCCCGTGCCTGCGTGAGTTTCCTCCGGGCACTCCGGTTTCCTCCCACATCCCATTACACACACATTAATTTGACACTCTAAAATTGCCCCAGGGTGCGATTGTGAGTGCGGCTGTTTGTCTCGATGTGCCCTTCGATTGGCTGGCAACCAGTTCAGGGTGTCCCCCGCCTCCTGCCTGTTGACAGCTGTGATAGGCTCCAGCACTCCCCGCGACCCTCGTGAGGATAAGCGGCAAAGAAAATGGATGGATGGATGTTAAATCCTTGATATTTTTGGCCATGATAAAAATTCTGACTTTGATACTGTACCTGTAAACAGTTCATCACTACCAGCGCTGTATCATGGCAAAAACAACAAAACTGGAATCATAGGTGGAATAACATGGAACTTGAAATTCTTTATATTTTTATTAATTTGTAATCTTAGGTAATGGAGAATATTAAATAAGTCAATAAATACATTTTTGATTGAATAAAAATACACAGCACTTCATCTTTAAAAAAATAATAAGATGATTCTCCCAGCTTTTGAAATTTGTAGCCTTGTCCATCCATCCATCCATCCATTTTCTGTACCGCTTATCTTCAGTTGGGTCATGGGCACGCTATTTTCCCAGCTATCCCAGCTATTTTCAGGCAAGAAGGTGGTTACACCCTTCAACTGGTCGCCAGCCAATCACTGCTTTGTTCAAAACTTTTTTTTTTTTTTTTTGGGCGGAAAAGAGACTTGTATGGTAGACAAGAACCTGCACATTTCTTTTTTTCCACTCTGATTTGTTGTTTGGACAATTCATAAGGGAGCTTCAGTAGAATCAAAACTACAGTATACTCAGAAGAGCACAGTGGTGTATTGAGTAATATGTGTAACGTCTACCTGTATTTTAAGTGGTAAGTAGTACTGAAATATATTAAAGCTTCCTTCACATCAGAACCATTTTTTCTACTGTTTTATCCATAACATTGGTCAAGCTACAGTATATGTTGTATGTTATCATTAAGGTAACATTTAATTTTTTAATGAATGCTTATGTATAAAAACAAACTGACAGGGTGGGTGAAAACGAGGAAGCAGTTTCAAGGTATACTGTACATAAACTATTAGGAGTGCTGTGCTCAGGTACAAAACAAAGCCCGTTTGCACTACTAATTATAAGGAAACTGCCCTGGTGTTTTGTTCTGCTATGAGAGTGTGACATGTAACACAACAGTGTGGGTCCAGTATGATGTAGAACATTCACTGTCCCTGAAGCAACACAAAAGGTTTGGCGTTGTCTAACCCTGCTGCTGGATTAACAGCCAAACAACAGAGCTGTCACCCTTTCTGTCTTTGTGCTGATGTAGGTTGGTGAAGTGTAACAATGGCGTGCAACATTTAGCCTGGGAAAGACTGTAGAAAAGAAATGATTGAGAATAGAGGATTGGGAAACATGATTGTTTGCCAAAGCAATGTGTGTGAGGGATTTGGAGCCATTTATTCACTTTTGCATTAAATTGACAAATCACATAGATGTGACAAAATGAAACCATGTCACACTCATTTTGACCAATGTTATGGATAAAACAGTAGGAAAAAATGGTTCTGATGGAAAAGGACCATTTAATATATTTCACACAGTAAGTAGCAATACAAGTTTTGTTTTCTCATCATACTTGTCCTTGATTTATCCATCTTTTATTTACAGGGGGTAAAAAAGTTAAATAAATCTTATAAATAAATGCCAGGTGTTGCACATCAATCCTTGTGCAGCATATTTGAGCGACCAAAGTATGTAAATAAATAAAACGTTGATTTGACAGGAGCACCACATTCTTCAAATAAATAATTAATTTTGAAAGACAAACAACCTAAAATAAAAACATTAAATCAAATATTCATTATTTATTTTCAAAAGTCAACAAAGAGTCACAGCAGAAGGATGAAAGAGCCACATGCGGCTCGGAAGCCACGGGTTGTAGATCCCTGCTCCAGGTGATCGATTGTTCACAGTGCTCTGCCTCTCACAATTTGCACTGAATATATGTCAGTACCTGCCATTGACTGACCAATTCAGGCTGTGCCCTGCCTTTTGCCTGAAATAAGATGGGATATGTCTCCAGTTACTGAAACACTAATAAGGACAAGTAGGACATAAAAATGAACGAATGGAAGGGTATACTATTAGGGATGGGGATCAATTCAATTTCAGCAATTGTCATCCTAATGATTTCATTTCGGTTCCAAATGATCCTCAATTACAATTTTTTTTCTTAGGGGGCTGGGTCGACACGGTGTGTAAATGTGTAATTCTGACGTCCTGTTGAATACATGATCTGATCAGACTAGTGAATTTGAACCTTTTTGGGGCCAAGGCATGTGTGCTTTACAATTGAAAAATCTCATGGGTCACCAATAAACAAAAATGTCACTAAAAGTAGATGCATTCATTGCTGTATGTACCAGTACCTAATGCCTGTGTGGAGTTTGCATGTTCTCCCTGTCCCTGCGTGGTTTTCCTCCGGGCACTCCGGTTTCCTCCCACATCCCAAAAACATGCAACATTAGTTGGAGACTCTAAAATTGCCCCAAGGTGTAATTGTGAGTGCGGCTGTTGTTTGTCTCCATGTGCCCTGTGATTGGCTGGCCACCAGTTGAGGGTTTACCCTGCCTCCTGCCGAAGGATACCTGGGATAGGCTCCAAGCGCTCACGTGACTCTTGTGAGTATACGCAGCTCAGGTAACGGATGGATGTACTTCCATCTAAATTTGTTCTCTCTAACATGACCTCACTGGCATAAATAGTTTAACAAAGATACATTATCTATTCGTAAATATGTTTTTTAAAAGCACCATGGTGGCGCAACTCGTTAGACCGTTGGACGCACAGTTCTGAAGACGGGCGTTCAAATCCCGCCGCACCCCACCCCCCGGTGTGGAGTTAGCATATTCTCCCTGCCCCTGCGTGGGTTTTCTCCAGGCACTCTGCTTTCCTCCCTCATCCCAAAAACATGCATTATTTGGGGAGTCTAAATTCCCGCTGGGTGTGATTGTGAGTGGGACTGTTGTCTGTCTCTATGTACCCTGCGATTGGCTGTCAACCAGTACAGGGTGGTGTACCCTGCCTCCTGCCCCCTGATAGGTGGGATGGACTTGGTGATGATTGGTTATCGTTATTTAAAATTGCTGTTTGATGATCGGCCCCAAGAATCCTGATGGTGTAAAGCTTAGTTTGCATAGACGTGTTTTATCATTTCACTCACCTAATTAAGAGTTGACTTCACTGAAGCTCTGCGTGGTGTAGGCTGAGGCTCGTTAGTGCGTCAGACCCAAATGACGTAAAAGTGTTGCACTGAGGTAACTCATCATTAATTTTAACAAAGTTAAGACACTTCTCCATATTGCTACAGTGTCAAATTATCACCCTCGAGTTGGCCCTTGTCCAAACAGTCTATTAAATGTGGTTAGACCAATAGGTTTTGGAGGAAGCTTGTGGAAGTTTTTTTTTTTTTTCTCTTCTAGCCATCATCTGGTTGCAATAGGGATAAAGCAGTGGGCATTGTTACCCTTCATGGTTATTGTCTTTGTATTTGCAAGCCCATGGGGAGTAACTATTTTTAAAATGTGTCAGTGTGGGGAATCTTTTGTTTAGTTAACAATCTATTGATTTGTGTTGGGCTCGGACACAGGGTTACTGGGAGGGGATGAAACACTGGAATTGTTTTACAGTTTGTAAAATCTCTAAATACGCATTTATGATCTTATGTTTTGTATTCTCACTTGGTACAATGTTTCACGTTTACTCAATAAGTACTAAAAACTCATTACATCAGTAAGTGTTCGATAGGGATGAGTAATATATATTCCCTTCGTCATATTTGTGAAAGTTACTGTAACGGTGTGCAATTTTACATGATCAAGCATTCATCCTGGGCGGCACGGTGGGGCAGCTGTACAGTGTTGGCCTCACAGTTCTGAGGACCCGGGTTCAAATAAAGGCCCCACCTGTTTGGAGTTTGGATGTTCTCCTTGTGCCTGGGTGGGTTTTCTCCGTCCACTCCAGTTTCCTCCCAGATCCCCAAAACATGCAACATTAATTGGACACTCTAAATTGCCCCTAGGTGTGATTGTGAATAAGACTCTTGTTTCCTCCCATATTCCATCAACATGTATTTATTGGAGACTCTAAATTGCCCCTCGGTGTGATTGTGAGTACGGCTGTTGTTTGTCTCCATGTGCCCTGCGATTGGCTGGCAACCAGTTCAGTGTACCTTCTGCCTGGTGATAGCTCTGATTGGCTCGAGCACTCCTGTGACTCTCGTTGAGGATAAGTGGCTCAGAAAATGGATGGAAGTATTCATCCTGTCTTTAAAAAAGAAAAGAGAAAAACAACAAATGGATGGCATGTAAGTTAGAAAAAAAAAGGAATAAGTGGACTTGATTCTGTCACGTGACTGACTCAATAGCAAGCAAAATAAACTCTTACTCTCAAATTTGTGGCGGGGGCAACCTTTTCAGTAGTTTAGCAGCTTGACTAGTGGTTGAATGTTTGCTATGTACCTAAATGTAACGCATGTACAATATGTTTTTGTTTTTTTTTTTTGGCCACCAGGAAAATGACACGTCACCAATATACCTCCTGGCTTCCCAAATGTGGCCAGAACTACGTAGTACTAGTGTGTGTGTGCGTTTGTGTGTGTGTGTGTGTGTGTGTGTGTGTGTGTGGGTGTGCGTGTGTGCCCCTGAATGCACCACTGACCACCATCACAGATTTGACTCCCTCTTCTGCCCCCATCAACTTCGAACAACAAAAGATCAACCACAGCGGAGGACTCAGACCTTGTGTTCCCATCCTGCCACAAAGTCTCTGTGGACCAACTCATTCCAGTCTTCATACAAATCTTCAATTTATCTGTGGAAATGTGTAAAGTTCCATTCTGTTTTCAATGCTCCACCATCGTCCCAGTCTCCAAGAAACCTCCAATCTCAGGTCTGAATGACTACAGGCCTACCACTTTGATAACTGTTGTTATGAAGCACATATAAACATAGAACCATTTGCACTCAAATTCACACCTATTATGTGTTGATTTTGTTTCCATTTATTTATGTATTTTCTGAATTTATGGCGGCACAGTGGCCAGCTGGTAAAGAATTGGCCTCATAGTTCTGAGGACTGGGGTTCAAATCCTGGCCCCGCCTGTGTGGAGTTTGCATGTTCTCCCCGTGCCTGCGTGAGTTTCCTCTGGGCACTCCAGTTTCCTACCACATTCCAAAAACATGTAACATTAATTGAACACTCTAAATTGTCCCTAGGTGTGATTGTGAGTGGGACTGTTGGCTGTTTCCATGTGCCCTGTGATTGGCTGGCAACCACTTCAGGGTGTACCCCGCCTCCTGGCCATTGACAGCTGGGATAGGCTCCAGCACTTCCCGCGACCCTCCTGAGAATAAGTGGTGAAGAAAATGGATGGATGGATATTTATTTTCTAATTTGTACCCAGGATTTTACTACTGTCAAGTATATGTGCTAAGCAGTCAGCTGTCCTGCTGACGGATCCTTAAACAATGGGATGTATATAAGTTATGACACTGACAAGTTTTTAACCCATTCTTAGTAGTATTTTAGTTATTGCTAATGTACCGTAAGGAGGCAGAAGATTTTGTTTCTTTTTTAAAAAAAACACTTAACAAATAGGCATTGCGACATTTGACAAAAAAGGGAAACTAAGCCAACAATGACATTGAACTTTAACTCTTTTTGTTGGGACACATTGAATAGAATCCATTCATAACCACAGGTCACCCAGAATGTATGGAAGTTCCCTGTCATCTTAGAAGCAAAGTTCCAGTGCCACGAAGGCCTTCACGTTACACTTCCACAAGGCCACTCTGTTCAAGGTTGGGTCAGAGAGTCTCTTTGACTGGAATGAAAAGGCAACTTGGTTTCCCTGATTAAAAGAAAAAAATGACCCGGAACTTAAATTAGTCTACCTTTTTGAATTTGCCCCCACAAATAAACAGGGCTAGTGAAAATGGCCCAAAGAGGGACAAATATGTAGAAGAATGGAGGAGGCGGAGAAGACGAAGAAGGAAAAGAAGACGAGGTTAGAGGCAGACCGTATGTTACAAGCAGACTGAAAGATGAAAAGATGAACCTTTTAAAAACAGTAATTATTCCATTGATTGCAGTACTTATTACTCAGGTTTATCACAAAATTCATTAAAATCAAGTTGCCTTGAGAAAAGTGATGCCTAACCCATCATGGCACAGTAGCCAGGATGTAGTGGCCTTTTGTCCAATTTTATTTAATTATGCAGACAATCATTGTACTGTTGTAGACAATCATTCTACTGTTGTCGACAATCATTGTTCTGTTGTAGACAATCATTGTACTGTTCTTTCTACATGTTAACATGCTCAGTGTAGAACACAGAATTAACAGCCAGCCAAACTCTGTTCAAGAGCCAGCAGATGAGCGTTCTATAGCTCCTTTATTGAACAATTGAAGTAGCATGAAACTGTTAACAGCGACAAGAAATATACAGCACTTGGTGAGTTATCCATTCAGTTTGTACTGTACATAAATAAAATATATGAAAATACCAACCTAAACTAACAGTGTTAACCAATTGATAATCCTATCCACTTATGGTCAGATATTACAATAAGTAGGTTAACATAAAAATCCACACTAATAGATGGGTTTCCAATGAGGTCGCCACAGTCCTTAGACCAATCAGATAAATTAACGATAGAAAAAAATGGTCAAAGAGTAGCTAGTTAGGTAGGCTATGCACAAAACAAAGTGAACATATTTGCATTCCCATAAAACCAAGTCCACAAAACACATGTAGACCGGTTCAGCGAACTCCCATGCACCCTCGAGGATCCTGGCGAGGGTGCAGAGCCGGTCCACTGTTCCACGGCAAGGCCGAAAACCACATTGCTCCTCCCGAATCCAAGACTCGACTTCCTGATGGACCCTCCTCTCTAGTACCCCTGAGTCGACCTTACCATGGAGGCTGAGGAGTGTGATCCCTTTGGAGTTGGAACATGCCCTTCGGTCACCCTTCTTGAAAAGGGGGACCGCCACCCCAGTCAGCCAATCCAGAGGCACTGTCCCCGATGTCCACACGATGTTACAGAGGTGTATCAACCAGGACAGTCTCGCAACATCCAGAGCCTTAAGGAACTTGGGCAACTCTCAACCACACCCAGGGCCCTGCCACCAAGGAGGTTTTTAACCATCTCAGTGACCTCAACCCCAGAGATAGAAGAGCCCGCCTCAGAGCACCCACACTCAGCTTCCTTGTGGGAAGGCATGTTGGTGGAATTGAGGAGGTCTTCGAAGTATTCTCCCTACGGACTCACAACATCCCGAGTTGAGCTCAGCAGCGCTCCGTCCCGACTATAAAGTGTTGATGGTGCACTGCTTCCCCCTCCTGATACGCTGGAGGGTGGACCAGAATTTCCTCCAAGCCGACCTGAAATCGTTTTCCATGGCCCCACCAAACTCCTCCCATTCCTGTGTTTTTGCCTCAGCAACCACCGAAGCCGCATTCCGCTTGGCCAGCTGATACCTATCAGCTGCCTGGGGAGTCCCACAGGCTAGAAATGCCTGATAGGACTCCTTCTTCAGCTTGACAGCATCCCTCACCACCAACGTGTTCATGAGTTGCCGCCATGACAGGCCCTGACCACCTTACGGCCTCAGCAATGGAGGCGCGGAACATCGTTCACTTGGATTCATTGTCCCTCGCTTCCTCCGGGACTTGAGCAAAGTTCTTTTGGAGGTGGGAATTGAAATTCCTTCTGTCAGGGAATTTGCCAGCCGTTCCCAGCAGACCCTCACAATATGTTTCGGCCTGCCATGTCGGACTGCCATCTTCCCCCATCATTGGAGCCAACTCACCACCAGGAGGTGATCAGTTGACAGCTCTACCCCTCTCTTCAACTGGGTGTCCAAGACATGCGGTCGCAAGTCCGATGACAATACCACAAAGTCAAAGTTCTTTCGAAGGTGCGTGTTGAAATTCCTTCTGACAGGGAATCTGCCAGACGTTCCCAGCAGACCCTCACAATACGTTTGGGCCTGCCACGTCGGACTGGCATCTTGCCCCACTATCGGAGCCAACTCACCACCAGGTGGTGATCAGTTGACAGCTCTGATACGACCACAAAGTCAATCATCGAACTGCGTCCGAGTGTGTCCTGGTGCCAAGTAGACATGTGAACATCCTTATGCATGAACATTGTGTTTGTTATGAAAAATCCGTGATGGGCACAGAAGTCCAATAACAGAACACCACTTGAGTTCTGATCAGGGGGCATTCTTGCCAATCACGGCCTGCCAGGTCTCACTGTAATTGCCCACGTGGGCATTGAAGTCCCCCAGGAGAATGATGGAGTCCCCAGAGGGGCACTCTCTAGCACTCCCTCTAAGGACTCCAGAAAGGGTGGGTACTCTGCACTGCTGGTTGGTGCATAAGCACAAATAAAAGTCTGAACCCGTCCTCCTCCCTGCAGGTGGAGGGAGGCTACCCTCTCATCCACAATGTACAGGCCCCGAGCCAGGGGGAAATTAGCATACCCACACCTGCTCGGCATCATTCCCCGTGAGCAACTTCAGGGTGGAACAGAGTCCGGTGACCCCCGTGCAGGCAAGGGAAACCAAGATCCAATTTTTGTAGTCATCATAGGAGTTTTGGAGTTGTACTTTGTCTGGTCCCTCACCTAGGAACTGTTTGACATGGGTGACCCTACCAGGGGCATGAAGCCCCTGACAACTTAGCCCTTAGGATCATCAAGACACACGAACCCCTCCACCATGATAAGGTGACTGCTCGAGGAGTTGGAGAATTTAGATATTTTATAACATTTTATCAAGTAGTATAGTGTGGAATTTTTGTAAAATGAGTTCCTCATCTCAATAAAGTTCAGGAAACACTAATTTAGGCAGTTGTGTTATGACTTAAGTCAGATGGTGCTTCTGGGTCCCACCCAAATTTAGACCATCTTGTGCCCTGGATTTTCAAAGATGGACTCTGAGATCATACATTGTCTCCAACCTCCCATGATTTGTTTCCTCTGATTATTTGAATGAGTGCTCGCATCAACAGATGTACAAATGGGTGTTTAATTAGTGACATGATTATATGACACTGGAGACTAAAGTAAATCAAACAGCAGCCAGGGAAAACAATGGCTAATCCCCCCCCCCCACACACACACACACACACACACATACACACACACAATCATAACCCCCATCACAGGAAATGCCGACCATTGGTGTGGTATAAATAGCAAGGTCTGACTTTGTAGCACCAGACAGAGGACAGGAACTACCCCACCCCAATGCATCCAAGCTCCATGGGGTCACCCTGATCACAAGGTCTCAACATTTTCCCGCCACTCCCAACTCTCTTTACCTCTCATTTTAGTTTGATCTATTTTGGTGCTGATGTCTCATGACCTCCATGTTTTTGTGGTCATCTCTTTCTTTCTTTCTTTCTTTCTTTCTTTCTTTCTTGCTTTCTTGCTTTCTTTCTTGCTTGCTTGCTTGCTTGCTTGCTCTAGCAATCATGAATAGCTTAGAGACCGAGTAGCACATCCTGCTTTATTAATAGGCCCTCCCTTAAAGTTGAAATGGCAAGTGGCCCTTGTGGATGCATTATTTTTGGAGGGGAGAATGCATCGTTGCACTTTGACCAAAAAAGCTGTAATAGCCTCGGGCTCAGCAGCACAATTAATTTGACTCATATACGATAGTAACAAAAACAAAATAAACATTTATATAGTTATTCATGTTTGATTTGTTTGGAGCCATTTTTTAGTTTACTTATTAAGGGTATTGATAGTGAGGCTTTCGCTTATTAGGACACACAAATTGTTCCATATTTAGCAGGCTTACATACATAATGTGTTTTGTCCAAATAGAGTCAATTTATGGTGACTCTCACAATCACCTTTAGCATTCAACCTAGTGTCGCAACCTCTATGTCTTCTTGTGGATGGGTTCCTCGAACGGAAGGGGAAATGGTCCGTGCAAACTTCAATAAATAAAATAAAAGGTTTTCAAGTTCTCAAAGGTAAAAAACAAAAATAAAAATGGAGCTTCACAAGCACTTTACTGTGGTGATGAGAAGTGTTCTTTTATCGTAGGCTTTGATGGCTCTATAATAGAGTTGTACCAGCAGTTTCACAACTATAGCGTCTGCAGATGCTAAGCTTGAGAAACAGTATTCCAGGTGAGAGAAGATCAAACGGTGGAGATACAGCCGCTAAAATAAGTATTTAACACACCATTTCCCCCCGAAGTATATTTCCAAAGGTGCTATTGACATACAAATTTGACCAGATGTTGGAAACAGCCCAAGTAATCCATACAAAGACACTGCAACAACCAAAATTGAAAATTAACTGAAATTAGGGTAATAATATCAAATGACACAGTATGTAATACTTTGCAGTGACAGCTCCAAGATGCTTCCTGTATGGGGAAACTAGTCGCATGCATTGGTCTGGTGGGATTTTGGCCCATTCCTCCCTCCACGGAAGCATTCTTCAAATCTTGAGGGTTCAGCGGGCTTTCTCATGGACCTTGAGTTTCAATTCTTTCCATAGATTGTCGATTAGATTCAGGTTATGTGATTGGCAGTGCTATTCTAGCAGCTTTAGTTTTTTTCATTGAAACCAGTTGAGAGTTTCCTTAGTTGTATGTTTTCTATCATTATTATGCTGAAAAGTCTATCCTCGCTTCATTTTCATCATCCTGGTAGAGGGCAGTCAATTATTGTTAGGAATGTCGTAGCAGATTTGCCCATTCATCTGTCCTTCAATAATGTGAAGTTTACCAGTACCATTTGCTGAAATGCAGCCCCACACTCTCATGTCAAATGTCCTCCAAATTGTCCAAATTTGAAATGCTCCACATGGGGTCCTTGGCTCTTGGAAAACTTTTCCAATTATTTTTTTTTAAATCATCTGTCAAATATTGCAAGGAGGATAAGTGGCTAAGAAAATGGATGGATGGGTCTTGAGGCAGCTCTCTCCTCTCTCCCATCATGTGTCTTGACTCACATGAGGGCAATGAGACCTTTTTGTAGGCCATCAATTTGGACGAAACCACCTGATACTCATTTGCACCGACAAGGAGCTGTATTGGAACTGATCTTATTTGCTGCTATGGATGCAATAATTAATGACATACTGTATGCCGCATTAAGAGTGGACAACAGGTGACCGTGTGCATCTGCGGCTCGGCATCGTATTTACCACGTTGGCTGTAGCTTGTAGGTAACAAAATAGCATGCAACAAGCGTTCCCTGATATCAACAGAGAAAAGGAGGAAGGGTGAGTGACTATTCACTGTGGAAAGGCTTTTTTTTTTTTTTTTTTTTTTTAAAAGCATACACAACTGTGCTCTGGCCACATTTTTTGCTTGAATCATAACAATCCTATCCAAACATCCTGTTTTGTCCGTTTTATTTTGGTGAAAAAAAAAAACAGTTGGGTTTAAAAGCGAAAATGCACTTTTCGCCCGACCACTTTTGGTGGCCGAAAATTAAGTGCATTGCTTGCTGGCCTGCATTTATGTCTTTAAGAATACCTCTTACATGTCTTTAGGATGAACTGAAAGTATGGAAAATGTATAACTTGATTTCAAAAGGCAAAATGTACCATTTTTTAACTTGTTCAACAACTATTAAATAGATACATTCATTGCCGCTTGTCACAATTCTAACCAATTAAACCGAGTGAGGATAAGCACGAATGAAAATTAATTGATGAATGGATAAACGTTTTTTCAGAGCAATAATATTCATTCTATATTATATCTATCTATATATATCTATATCTGATATATCTATATTCTGAATAAAATCCCGCTAAAGAAATAATAATTTTTTTAATTACAGTATATTTTAATCCATCCCTCACAAGTGTCACGACGAGTGCCGGAGCCTATCCCAGCTGTCAACGGGCAGGAGGCGGGGTACACCCTGAACTGGTTGCTAGCCAATCGTAGGGCACATGGAGACAGACAACAGTCGCACTCACAATCACACCTAGGTACAATTTAGAGTCTCCAATTAATGTTGCATGTTTTAAGGATGTGGGAGGAAATGAGTGCCAGGAAAAAATACTTGCAGGCATGGGGAGAACATGCAAACGCCACATGGGCGAGGCGGGGATAAAACTCGGGACCTCCGAACTGTGAGGCCAACGCTCTATAGAAGGGTTGGGCAAACTACGACCCATGGGCCACATCCGGCCCATTGGTCTTTTTAATCCGGCCCGCCGAAGATTTGTATAGAATTAAGGTTTGATGTGAATGATTGCATTTATTTCATTTGACATGTAATGACAGGCATTTCAACACCAGGTGGTGCAGTTGGCCCAGTGTCTCGATTTTACGGAGCCCGAGCCATTTCCAGTTATCGCTCTTCTTCTACTGGTTGGATCAGAACCCATCTACAGCAATGTCAAAGAAAAGAAAAGTCAACAGTGAGTGCCAGGTATTTAACAAAGAATGGACGTCCAAGTACTTTTTCACTGAAGTCCGGTCCAAGGCTGTATGTCTTATTTGCCAAGAAACCGTTGCAGTTTTAAAAGAATACAACATCAGCTGTCACTTTACCACCAAGCATGCTAATTACGCCAGCAACCTTTCAACACAAGAACGTACGGCTACCGCTGACAGGTTGGTCGATAGCTTGCAGGCTCAGCAAAACACCTTTATTCGAGAAACTTCCATCCAAGAAGCAAGCACGAACACAAGTTATTTACTGGCATTCAAACTAGCAAAAGCCAGCAAGCCTTTCTCTGAAAGGGAGTTTCTTAAAGAGTGCATGATAGAGACAGCAAGTATTTTATGTCTTGAGAAGAAGAACAAATTCGAAAAAATTAGCTTATCACGCAGGCCAGTGATGCGCCGTATTGAATTAATTGACGAACACTTAACTAGCAAGCTAAACAAAAAAGCGTAGTCATTTACGTTATATTCTTTGGCACTGAACGAAAGCCATGATATAAAGGACACAGCTCAGCTTTTAATTTTTATCAGAGGGATTAATGAGAATTTTGAGATAACGGAGGAGTTTCTGGATATGTAATCCCTGAAAGAAAAAACATGTGGAGAGGATTTAATTAACAACGTGTCAGCGGTCATACAGAAGCACAAGTTACCAAGGAGTGCGCTCGCCAACGTTACCACAGATGGATCACCAAATCTTACAGGAAGGGATGCTCAAGAGAATTCAGGACAGGGTGAAAGAGGACAACCCTAAGCAGGAGGTAATTTTCCTACACTGCATAATTCACAAAGAAGCACTGTGTAAATCCGTGTTACAGCTTGACCACGTAGTGAAGCCGGTTGTGAAACTCGTTAACTTTATTCCGGCAAGGGGACTTCACCATCGTCAGTTTATTCATTTTCTTGAAGAAACTGATCACACAGGCTTACTTTGCCATTCTAATGTCCGCTGGTTAAGTTTGGGAAAAGTATGTCAACGTGTGTGGGAGCTCAAACAGGATATTATTTCATTTTTGGAGCTACTTGAGAATACTGACAATTTTCCTGAGCTGAATGACACAGATCGGCTTTGTGATTTAGCTTTTACTGTGGACATACTGACACATATGAACGAGCTGAATGTGAAGCTACAAGGGAAACACCAGTTTGTTCATGAAATGCAAGCAAATGTCAGAGCCTTCAAAACCAAGCTAGTTTTATTTTCGAAGCAAATGTCTGACAAGTCATTTGCTCATTTCCCCACACTGGCTACATTAAAAGAGGCCCCACGACATGTGAAAAATATAGGAAAACACTAGATGACCTGATGAATTCTGCCGTCGGTTTTGTGATTTTGGAAAAAATTGATAGGGCACTTAAGCTGGTGTCATGTCCCTTCTCACACGACCCGGAAACAGCGTCACAGGAGTTGCAGTTCGAACTGATTGATCTCCAATGTGACATGGTGTTAAAGGACAAGCTCAACTTCCTGAAACTGGATGAGTTTTATGCTTCATTAAGTGTAGCCAAATTTCCAAACATCCAGAAGATGGCACAGAGGATGCTGGTGTTATTTGGCTCTACATATGTGTGTGAACAGACTTTTTGTGTGATGAACACCAACAAAGCGCCCCAAAGATCCCAGATGAGTGATGAACACCTCGGATCTGTTCTGAGAATTGCCACAACAGAAATGCCACCAGACTTCGATGCACTGGCTTAAATGGGTGATCAACAACACTGTTCTCATGAAAAAGTATGTTGATACTTCAATGCTTTTTTCTGTTTATGTTTGATATGTACTGTCAACAAATCCAGTTTTTTTTATATGTATTGTATCTTGTGCTGATCCGGCCCGTCTGTCAAATTTTAAAAGTCAATGTGGCCCCCAAGCCAAAAAGTAAATCACTCCTGCTCTTTTGCCTCTCCACCGTGCCGCCACTATATTTTAATATTTATATATTTCAATTTTATTGTGATTATTATTTTTATTTTTAATTTAATATTAGTACAGTGCGTATGACATTTCCCACCAATGTTATATTTCAGATTTTATTTTCATTGTGTTTTTTAATCATGCCTATTTGTAATTAATAATTGTCAGAGCTACAGTGCAATCAGTGATGTGTCCCCTTGAGGAGAGAGGCCCACCCCACGTTATTCCATTAAGGCCTACCTTTTGGATCCCAGAATGGAAACCACATCCCTGCCTGTAGGAAAAATTACCTTGTAATATAAAAAGTTTTGATTTAAAGGATGTTAACTGTTCCATATCAAAGTTCACAGTGGCACTTCCTAACTTTTTACGTGACTTGCCTGAAATACATGAGGGTTACTTTTCAAATGCAGCTGTGAGGGAGGCAATTTTAGACCGTTCTGCTTAGCAGCAGTGTATGGGGAATGGCAACACCCGTTTGGCTGTGTGACTGTTTACATTTTCTGAAGAGGCATCAAAAGTTTGAAACGCACCCTTTTATGGTTGAGACATAGAACGAACGCGAGGAAAGTCAAGTGGAGGGTATGAGAAGAAGGAGACTAAAGAGGGAAAATACAGAAAAATATGAAAGATTTGGGTCATGACCGAGAGAACAAGATGGAGGCCCCATAGTGCAGTGGTTAGAGCATAGGTTTGGTAAACATTTTTTGGTTGTGGGTTGATATCCCACTGGGTCCTCCACTCCCTGAGAGAGGTTGTGTCAGGAAGGGCATCTGGCATAAAAACTGTGCCAAACAAATATGAGCGTTCATCTGAGATGTCACGCTGTGGCAACCCCTCACGGAACAAGCCGAAAGAAGCTTACTCTTACCGAAAGAACAAGATCCCAGATACAAGTGGCTGAAATTAATTATTGGGTTAGGGTTAGGCTCTCCCTGAGATCTAACGTGAGAAGCTCGGTCATCCGGGAGGGGCTCAGTGTTGAGCCGCTGCTCCTCCACATTGAATGGAGGCAGATGATAGCTGGAGCATATGATCCGGATGCCTCCCGGACGCCTCACTGGTGAGGTGTTCCCGGCATGTCCCACCGGAAATAGACTTCAGGGATGACCCAGGACACACTGGAGAGATGAGGTCTCTCGGCTGGCCTGGGAACAAGAAGTCTGGATATGCATGCTAAAGCGACTGTCCCTGTGACCCGACATGTAGAAGTGGTAGAAGATGGCTGGAGGAAACATTTGGAATGGATTGAGGGGGACAGCACATGCTAATATGTTCCTTTTTGTTGTTATACTGTGCTGTTATTGTGTCAAAGACTGCAAAGTAACACAACTAAAACAAAACATGAATATTCTTATATATATATATATATATATATATATATATATATATATATATATATATATATATATATATATATTTATTTTTTATACTGAAACTCAATTTCACAAAACAAAACAACTGGAAAAACAATGTCTGAAATTCAACCCTGTTCTATTCCTAAATGTCAATGAATCCGCTTAAACAATGCCCTGATTCTTAAAGGTTTAAAAGCTCCATTGAGCGCATTAGGGGAAATACCATGCTTTTCGGTTTAGAGTTATGTGTGCCAACACTGTCAATAATGGAAGTACTCATGCAGCTCTGTCATATAATGTTGACTTGTGTCCTTGGAAGAAATGTGAAATGACTCTGAATTGCAAGCCAGTTACTTACTCCTTGGAATGTAAATGTGTTTGCCTTTAGCTTGGTATGTAGTTAGCTCATAAACTAACGACTGAGAGGCTCTTGTTTGACTAAAATAGTATGATCCGGAAGAAAAAATTTGACTTATTGCTCATAGAAAAATCGAAAAGTGTTTCTTGATTATTCTGATTTAATTTGTTTTTTAGAAACCACACAAAAAGGCTCTATCTTGCCACATACAATAAACTGTTTGTCCCATGATGAATTAATATGCAAAAATGTGTAAAACCAGTCACTGCTTAAGGTGTAAATTAACTCTTCAGACTAGATGAGTATCTTGCCATGATGGAATTACAAACATGGCAGTGCATCAAGAGGTTCTTTTTCAGGGCAACTGCTGTTCATTTTATCTGTGTCACTCTCAGGGGCTTTAAAACTGTGTGATACTCTCCTTCTTTTTCTGTTAAAAAGTAGAAATTGACACGAGAATTAACCTCAAGATGCTTTTGAGGAAAGGAGAGTACTCGGAATGTGCTTAAACTATTTCAGGGGGGATATGGGACATCACATAGGAAATGGAAAACCGTGAATATGTCAGACTGATGTCTACTGATCTCTTTGAATGCTTATTATAGTCACAAACTGTGCTTTGTTACCTCATTGTTATGGTAAAAAAAATAAATAAATCATGGATTACGTCGTTTTATTCATCAATCAATCTGTCCATTTTCAATGCTGCTTATCCTGGTCGGAGTCGCGGTATGGCCTAGTGTATCATAGCTAACTTAAGGTGAAAGATGGCTACACCCAGAAAAGGTCGCTGTTCACAGGATGTGGAATATACCACTACACCTTCAGTGATCTCTCTCTAGTCATGTTGAATGAAGTGCTTATACACGCGAAAATATCAACCAAGTGCTTCTAAAACTTTGGTAAAAGTACCATTTGTTATACAAGGGTTCCGTCTAGTGGTATGCAAAAGAATGACTGAAATATATATTCAAACTTGGCATGTTGCAGTGGTTTACAATAATATATATTTTTGGATCATAACCTCTGTGTCATTTTAGAGAACACCTGGACCTAGTATGCTACTGTATTTGTTGGTCATTATGGCGGCAATTATTTTTGGGGTTTGTGCTTGGTGTAAAACATTTGAGAACACTGACTTCACTTATTTTGGAGCTTCTGAGTAAAATTTAAGGGGAGTTTTGGAAATAGTTTTTATTGTATAGGCAGCGATGATCATATTTTCTCCCATATTCCTGTAGCCTACATTTTAGTGTTCTCCATGGTTAGTTTGTGAAATAGATTGTTACTACTGTTTGTATCTTTTATCACAGTCCAAAATCCCACTAAACAAGAAGGTATCACTCATTAATATCTAGAGCTCAATTTGTGATTACAAACAGGAATATTTTAAGGATTTTTTTTGCGGGGCAGGGCTCCATACATTACAGTCAATTTGAAGCTCAGAAGCTAAATAATCGTTGTGTTTCCTACATTTATCATTGTTTCAAAATAATCTGCCATAAAGAGCTTGCAATGCTGGTGCGGTCATTTATGCACATTCGTATGCATAAATGACATACATGAACAGTATCTGAGATTGTTCCTTTCCCAGCAGTGAGTTTTTAACACGAATGGCAGGTTCGAGGCAACAAGACAACAACTATGCTGATAAATGTCTACACTTGTGCTTGCGTGTGCACCACTTTGCGCAGCTCTGCTTCTAAGTAGCTCCCATCAGTGTCTGCATTTTTTTCCCCAAGAGTGACGTGGTTGAGGCTTAATGGGCCTGCTGATGGTGTGTTAAAGTGGGGTGTTAATTATAACACTATGCTCCGTTAAGCACAGTCACATTAATGTTGCACTACTGAGCTCGAGCTGGCCAGACTGCTGACTCATTCTCTGGACTGGATGATAAAAAAAAAAAAAAAAAATGTGTTTTTGATGGTTGTTTCTGTCTTGTTTGTGTCAGCTGAATCACTATTGCTGTCATGGGACATTTTTTATCTGTTCTGCCATTTGTCACATTATTTGCTCATCTCTTTTGAAGGAACCCGTTTACACTATGATAAATCATTGATTTGTTTTCTTTATGATCACATATAATCATATGTTGTTTTTTGTTTTTGTCAGGATTTTATTGTTCTACCAGAGGTTTTAATGTGAGGACACAATGAAGCATTCAGATGTTTTTACTTTCAAGGAACAAATCAACAACAATGGCAACCATGAATCAGTGCTAGCTAGAACAAATTCACCTAGATGACCAGATGACGTGATTGAATTATTTTGCAAAGTTGATCAAGAATGCTGCGGGTGGCATGTATGGAACCGAGGGGAAAGCTGAATACCATCAAAGTGATCACACGAGATTATCTCTGCGGCATCCTGCGCATGCCGAGAATTTGTGCCATGTGGGCGTCAAGTGACGTAGGGGGGGCCACACGGGGCAGTGCGTCCATCACGTGATGCAACGTGGGTGCTGCAGCCCGAGGGAGCGCGGGAGATTAAAGGGGCCTGAAAGTGGCCTTAACTCGCTCAGTGGGAGCCTACCGTTGAACTTGGTATGTTTATACCAACACTGTTGATTTCTGTAGCTGTTTTTTCAAAAAACATTTACTTGTTCACCTTTGGGCAATATGGTGACTCAATTTTTTTCAGACCAACATATGAATCAATTTTCATGAAATGTTTTAATTTATTTGTCAAAGTGCAGAATCCTATTGATTTTGACAATGGTTTAATGCCTAATGAGGGGGTGTTTATTCAGGTGATCATTTGCTGCTTTTAAAAATCATGCACTGTAATATGCTTGAATGCAGATAGACATTGTCATTGCAATAATGGTGCTGATGACTTCAAATTCAAACTGCATATAAGAAGGCAATGTGCAGTCCTGATTAAACAAGTGAACAAAATGTTATTAAATTGATCATTGCTCAAACATGCACATCGAACATTTAAGTAATCCTTCAAAGTTTTTAGACACCCAGATGCGAAATGTGCCTAGTAGATCAAGAGAATTGATTTGATTTGTTCTTGCTCTTGCCCCCACCAACCTGGCAGTGTTGCAGCGTGGCTGCTCATACTCAAAATTCCATTTGACCACAACAAATATTTACCCATTCGAGCACCACTTTTGACAGGTATTGTTCAATTTTTATTTGTATTGTTTTTACTTGTGAAATTATTGTTCTTTTAACCACAGTATAGCAGGTTTAAAAGTTGTTGTGGACAAGGAAATACATTATTGTGATTTAAAAATTGTTGAAAATAGCAAACCTGTAGATTCCCGAAAACCTCTCAGGTCAAGTCACATGACACTTTATTCATAGTGCAATCAATGAAATTTAATTTGGAGTTTTGTGATCTGAATGCATGATTTGAGACGAAGGACTATCTACAGTGTTCATTTTCTTTTTTCCCCCATGGCAGAAAAATGTAAACAGATATAAAGGAATGTTGGTCTGTAATGCAAGAAAATTATTGAGCACTTCTGACCCCATCTTATATTTTGAATGTTGATAGTTCTGTACAGCTCATGATTTTGATAAGCAAAATTCAGCTTCTTGAAAATTATTTCATTAAATTTTGCTTCAGTGTTGCTCCCTGGTCCACATTACCGGAAAGGTCAGAATATAGGCTAATCACTTCAGTAAAGAAAACAAGTATTTGAACAACCTGCCATATTGCACGTTCTCCCACTTAGAAATCATGGAGGGGTCTGAAATTTTCATCGTAGGTACAGAGATAATCTAAGAGGAAAAATGCAGAAATAACAATGTATTATTTTTTAATTATTTATTTCTGTGATACAGCTGTAAATAAGTATTTGAACACCTGTCTATTAGCTAGAATTCTGGCCCTCAAAGACCTGTCAGTCCCCCTTTAAAGGACCACCTCCACTCCATGTATTATCCTGAATCAGATGGACCTGTGTGACGTTGTTAGCTGCATAAAGACACCTGTCTACCCCATACAATCAGTAAGACTCAAACTTGTAACATGCCCAAGACCAAAGAGCTGTCCAAAGACACCAGAGACAAAATTGAACAACTCCACATGGCTGGAAAGGGCTACGGAGAAAGTGCCAAGTAGCATGGTGAAAAGAGATCCACTGTTGGAGTAATCATTAGAAAATGGAAGAAGCTAAACGTGACGGTCACTCTCAATCGCAGTGGAGCCCCATGCAAGATATCACCCCATGGGGTCTCAATTATCCTTAGAAAGGTGAGGAATCAGCCCAGGACTACACGACAGTACTTGGTCAATGACCTGAAAAGAGTTGGGGCCACTGTTTCTAAGGTGACTGTTGGTAATGCACTAAGACGTCATGGTTTCAAATCATGCCTGGCATGGAAGGTTCCCCTGCTTAAACCAGCGCATGTCAAGGCCGTCTTAAGTTTGCCATTGACCATTTGGATGATACACAGGAGTCATGGGAGAAAGGTTTGTGGTGAGATGAGATCAAAACGGAACTTTTTGGTCATAATTCCACGAACCATGTTTGGAGGAAGGCGAATGATGAGTTCCATCCCAAGAACACAATCCCTACTGTGAAGTATGGCGTGGTAGCATCATGCTTTGTGGTGTTTTTCTGCACAGGACGACTGCACTGTATTAAGGAGAGGTTGACCACGGCCATGTATTGTGAGATTTTGGGGAACAACTGCTTTCCCTTAGTCAGAGCTTTGAAGATAGGTCGTGGCTGGGTCTTTCAACATGACAATGACCTGAAGCACACAGCCAGGAAAATCAAGGAGTGGCTCCATAAGAAGCATATCAAGCTTTTGGTGTGGCCTAGCCCGTCTCCAGACCTAAACCCAATAGAAAATTCTTGGAGGGAGCTGCAACTCTGTTTCTCAATGACAGCCCAGAAACCTGTCTGATATCGAGAAGATCTGTGTGCAGGAGTGGGCCAAAATCATTCCTGCAGTGTGTGCAAACCTGGTGAACAACTACAGGAAACATTTGACCTCTGTAATTGCAAACAAAGGCTACTGCACCAAATATTAACATTGGTTTTCTCAGGTGTTCGAATACTTATTTGCAGCTGTATCACACAAATAAATCGTTAAAAATATCATACGTTGCGATTTCTGGATTTTTCTTTTTAGAAGATCTCTCTCACAGTGGACATGCACCTGCGATGAACATTTCAGACCCCTCCATGATTTCTAAGTGCGAGAATTTGCAATATAGCAGGGTGTTGAAATACTTATTTTCTTCACTGTAGTTGTAAATTACAGCTCTTATTAAGTTTGTTGAATTCAGAACAAATTGTCTTTCCTTTGCAAAATCATGGTTTACTGTTTGGGGGTTCAGTGCATCCCCTTTTTTCATGTTTTCATGTTACTTATATTGGTAATTATTCACTCTATCATGATTTTTTGTCGTGAATTCCCCCACTACTGTAGAATCACATATGAATATGTGGAAGCCAGCAGGAAAGAGGGTAAAAGACAGAGAATGTCCAAAGTTTAGGATCAATTTACAGTTAATAAAGTGCAAAGGGGCTATTGGAAAGTACAATTGGTTCAAATTACCCACCTGCACGGCTATAGTCATGTAAGAAACATGTGCCAACCACTGGAAATCAGAATGAATTGTAATCCTTTAGAGGTAGGTAGGAGAGAGAGAGGGAATGATACAGCCGCTGGTGTCCTTGCAATTGCTTTATTGAATAAATAGTAACACAAGCGCATTTTTAGCTTACCTGCCGATAACCTCAATTGACGTTGTCAATTTACACAAATGATTTCAACCTTTATAGAGGCACATATTTTACTATTGAAAAATCTCACACAACCATCAAAAATGTCACAAAAAGTGGAAACAGTATATACTTCCAGCCAGCTAATAGAATAGTAGTTCTTGTCTGACACTGTCTCACCGGGATAAATATATCAACAAAGATTCTAATTATTTACAACAAATAATGTGTGTGTGTGTGTGTGTGGTGTGTGTGTGTGTGTGTGTACGTATGTACATTTGTTTATTATATGCATGAAGTTTTGTGTGTATATAAAATATTAGGTTGCTACTTCATGGATTGTGGGGGTGATCTTGAACCAGTTATAGATGCCTGATTTTAATGGGTTCTGCGCTGAGTGATGTCGTTTAATCTGGTATCAAAAATTTTTGATCTTATATTTTTCTATTTTTAACAGGCAAAAGACCAGCATCTGTGGGATTTGATGTTGCCTTATGATAGGTTCAACTGAAGATGGAAACACTGGAGTCTGAGCTGACCTGCCCAATCTGTCTGGAGTTGTTTGAAGATCCTCTGCTCTTACCTTGTGCCCACAGCCTGTGCTTCAACTGCGCCCACCGCATCCTGGTGTCACACTGCTCGTCCAGCAAGCCTCTTGAGTCTGTTTCGGCCTTTCAGTGCCCCACCTGTCGTTACGTCATCACGCTGAATCACCGCGGGCTGGAGAGCCTTAAGCGCAATGTGACGCTGCAGAACATTATAGACCGCTTTCAAAAGGCCTCCCTTAGCGGCCCTAATTCGCCTACTGAGAGCCGGCGCCTGCAGCGGCCCTACACCGCCACCATTAGTGGCACAATATCCGGAACAATTGGCAGCGGTGGTGGCGGTGGGACAAGTGGAAGCAGCGCCCGGAGCAGTCCGGCCACTTCCAGCCACCCCCACCCCCACCCGCACGCCAATCACACCAATCACATCAACCACACAAACGCCAACCACAGCCCGGCTTTTGTGGCTAAAATGGATCTGCGCATCTGCTGCCAGTTCTGCGAGCAGGATCCACCTCGCGAGGCCGTCAAGACGTGCATCACGTGCGAGGTGTCATACTGTGACCGTTGTCTCCGAGCAACGCACCCCAACAAGAAGCCCTTCACCAGTCACCGCTTAGTGGATCCTATGCCGGACACGCACCTTCGTGGCCTGACATGCCTCGACCATGAGAACGAGAAGGTCAACATGTACTGCCTAGTTGATGACCAGCTCATTTGTGCCCTCTGCAAACTGGTAGGGCGGCACCGTGAGCACCAGGTGTCCTCACTCACTGAACGCTTTGACAAGCTCAAAGTAAGTCCTTCATGTTGTTTTCAGTTGACGTATTGTGTCATATAATTAGATATTCATTGTCTTATAGCAATATACAGCCACTTTTGTCACAATATGCCATTAGAACATTTATTAGAGCTAGTACTGTCTCATTCCCATCAGGTCCCCTCACATCATGAGATTTTATCAGAAAGAAAGACAAATATGAAAGAAGCGAGCTTTTGAGACAGACTGCCGGTAAGCAGAGAGAAGTAGCGAGCAATAGGGAAGCGTCATCATCGTAATAGTCGATGAGCTGGCATTCTGTGTGACCGCTTAGCTTTCAGAGTTTCCTTGTTAAGAGTGGGACTGCTGAGTAAGGGTGGATAAACAACAGAGAGGCATGAGCTGTCACTAAAATTCCATCGCCAAAGAGCTACTGTGTTTCTTCTAACAACTGAAGTTGACCACATGCTGGAAAAGGTTTGATAAAAGTGAACATCGAGCATCTTAAAATACAGATCTGCAATCTTTGCTGTTTCACAAAAACTTTATGAATACAAAAAATAAAGTAGAAATTCTATGCTCTTTTCCCGCACATTATAGAAACAACTAGAATAAAGTGTACTTTAAATTATAGCTGTGATCACTTTTTGCCCCCCTTGTGTGTTTTTTTTTTTTTTACTGTAAACAGGATGACTATCGTTTCCATTAACAGTTTTCCCCTTCTGCCATAGTCCTCTTTGGTGGTTAAAAAAAAAAAAAATTGTCATTGCATTCCATGTTTTGTAGCACCGTAATGTCTGACGTCATCTCCCTCTTTACCGAGTCATGTCGTCATCATCATCGTCATCGTCATCATCATCGTCTTCTATTCTGTGTTCATCTTTGTCATTTTCTTTTGTGTTTTGCATCTTGTTCTTTCTCTGTTTGGTATTGCAGTATGTCACACATAGCCTAAAGTATTCCTCTGAAGAGAGACTAAGCACGGTAGTAACGAAAATCTAAATTTGAAACCGCAGTATATATCTTCCTCCTAATGTTTCATCAGAAAGCGTTGAACCATTTCAACGATTTATTCAGTCTCACAGTTCTGCGGACCCGGGTTCAAATCCAGCCTTGCCGGTGTGTAGTTTGCATGTTATCCCAATGGCTGCATGGGTTTTCTCTGGGTGCTCTGGTTTACTTCCACATGCCAAAAACATGCATTGCAGGGCAATTAAAGCCTCAAAACTGTCAATAGGAATGTCCATACGGGCGTATGAATGGTTGGACCCCACCTCTCGGCTCCAGTCAGCTGAGATAGGCGCCCGCATACCCATAACCCTAGTGAGGATAACCAGTTAAGAAAATGAATGGTTAGGTATGGGATAGGATAAAATGTTGGGTTGAGGAAATACAAAGTTAAATATGATTTTTCATAAATTTACATCGGATTATGCAGTCCAGATAGCCTTTCTCAGTGTTTCCCACAGGAGCAGAATCTATTCGCGGTGGTTGGTATCTGGCAGCTGGTCGGGAGTTTTTGTGGGGCTTGGCTAGAATTTCTTTTATATAATTTTAAAAGACAGTGGAAATGTGATGGAACGGTGGATGACTGGTTAGCACATCTGGATGTGAGTGTCAGTTGTTGTCTATATGTGCCCTACAATTGGGTGACAACTACTTCCAGGCGTACCATGCCTCTCACCCAAAATCAGATGGCATAGACTCTAGCTCACTTGCAACACTAGTGAGGATAATTGGTTAGGAAAATGGATGGCCAATTGAAACATGAAATGTAAATCAGCATACATGGGGGTTGGATTAAAGGTGGGGTGGGTTCAGCGTTGGGGGTGATTTGAACATTAAATGTTTACTTTATACCAAACAAGCAAAGCTTGATTTTTAGTAACAATGAAGTTGTTTTCAAAACATGCACTACTGTACATATAATTACAACTAAATACTTTTATATGCTAATTTAGTCATTTTATATTCTAATTTTTGACAGTAATTTCAATAAAGAACTTTTGGGATTATGAGTCCCCTGGCAGTTTGACGTGAACTGATGCCAATGCTGTCTTATATTAATGGTGGTCATGAGATTTAACAGTTGCATAGGTATCTAATTTTGAAATATATATTTGTGAACAAAGAAGTTAAAAGAATTAATATGCACTGTGGGTGTTCGTAGGGGTTCGCAGAACTCAGTGCTGCATCCAATCGTCTTTTCGCAACATAATCCTTAATTCAGAAGATCCTTACGTCTGTATGTACCCTTAGGGTGGTGTTTCTAAATAAAGAGCACTGATTGTGCTTTGATGAGACACCGGAGCAGCGTCACTGGCGTGGGGAAGACACGACACTGTCTAAAATGTACATGGCACTTACCAGAAGATAGATTTGCAAAATTAAATGTGGATACTTTAGATACTTCAATCATTGGAAGAGCTGTTTTTTTTTCCCAAATAGAAAGGAAATCAGTGGTGCCAGTCATTAGCAGACACTAAGGCTTCACGATTGTAACAAAAACTGGTTATTTTGATCAATTCTGTAATCACGATTACCGTAGTCACAATCATTATTGTTCATGTTAGGGAAAAGTCTTTATTTTTATTGGACTACTTCTCAACAAACTATGTCATATTTTCTACACACAATAAATCTTTAAATGAGAATAAATGGTAGATAATAAAAAAATAATTGTATCACCCCAAAAATTCACTGTACCAAGGACTAACTGAATAACTATACTATCACAAAGTAAAAACACAAATTGCAACTTAATCCAAGAAAATACAATTCATGCTTAAAAATTCCGTGGTAGCTATCTGACTAGGTTGCGGGCACTGCTATAAATGAAGGACTTTTTACATGCAGCAGTGGCCACATTTTGAATGTAAAAAAAAATCGCACACGATGGCGCTCATTTAGTCGAGGCAGCCAAAAACACGATCACGTTTAAAATTCCATTAATTGTGCAGCCTTAGCAGATGCACAATAGGAGCGCATAGCAGCACAGTCTCAGTGCAGCAAAAGGCAAATTGCATTTGTAGCACCCCAAATTTAATTGTGGCATCCTACCACACATGAATGTAAATGTAAGTCAGTTTTTGGTTGGTCTAATTTATCCATCCATCTATCTATTTTCTGAGCTGCTTATCCTCACAAACGTCGCTGGTGTGCTGGAGCCTATCTTAGCTGTCATCGGGAAGGGTAAACAGGGTTTCATTTAGTTAAGGGAAAATAGCTAGCATACTATCATAGTTGGCTTTTGCAAGAAAAGTTCTCAGAATCAGTTAGTAGTCGTCATGTGCAAGGTGTATTTTTGCGTGCAACCCATCTCAAGGGAAACGCCACTGAACGGATCTTCATGGCTGCAACATAAGTTTGGTTTTAGAAGAGCTGAAATCTCCAAATTCTGTATTATTGGTGTCTTGCTAAGTTGAGCATGAATCTTCTTCTTCTTCTTCTTTTCCTTTCGGCTTGTCCCATTCGGGGTCGCCACAGCGTGTCATCTTTTCCCATCTTTGCCTATCTCCTGCATCTCCCAATCAGTGCAACCACTGTTTTGTAAATTTTGCCCTTCATCCTAGCAGAAACTCTGTCACATAACACACGAGACACCTTCCGCCAGCTGTTCCAACCTGCCTGGACCCGTTTCTTCACTTCCCTACCACACTCACCATTGCTCTGCATGCTCCCTGCTTTCACTGCATATCACAATATCATCTGCGAACATCATGGTCCAAGGGGATTCCAGTCTAACCTTATCTGTCAGCCTATCCATTACCACTGCACACAGGAAGGGGCTCAGAGATGACCTGCTCAGCATTTTTCATCATTTTACCCTACAGGAAAACTGTTTATTTTTGCTCACACCGACTTGCTCCTGCCACCAGTTTATAGTAAAATGTAGCTGGCTCTCCTATTATTTTCTCCTTCACTTCATGGCTTCTTTCTTGTGGTTCTTTGGAAAGCTCCCTGCAGCCAATTCTTTGAAGTCTCTACTTAAAAATCCTTCGTGTCCACATCTGGGAGAGAGGCAGCCCGAGTCCTGGCTCTACTCCAGATGGCCAGTGACAGCTAATGTATAATCTGGTTTTCAATCATGGGGCAGCGGAGGTCTTATTAGGGCATACCTAATCATGGACTATGTAGGTCAAGACGGGCTTTATCTATTCAACTTAATTTTGCTCCATTCTGGGAGGTGAATTTTTTTCTTTTTTTTTTTAAGTAAAAGAACTTTTACAGCTACATTGACACTTGAAGGAAAATCATTTTGAAAACATTTTTCATATCATTGCATATCAACTTTTGTGGTTCTTAAAGTTGGACAACGCACCCTTGTGAGAGCAATAACATTTGGGAAGATCTTGCTGATGATCAATGAATCACAGTTTTTTTTTAATTTGCTGCACAAAAAACAACAAAAAAAGATGTATTTTGTATAGTAAGTATTTTTCACACATTGCTTTGATATTTTTGAATGTATAGCTATACAAATATTGAGTACTGTTACACTGGTCATAGGTGTGACTGGAACCACCTAGTGACATATATTTACTCCCATAGCAGAGCACTTTGCAAAGCAAAATAGGAGGCAAGTTCATAAGTGTCTGGAGAGAAAATACTGTCATACACAATAACACTTGACAGTCACACACAATACCAGAATGAATTTGTATGTCACCCTACAGTCCATGACGTCACAAATGTAAAAGTACATCAATATCCATTCATTCATTTTCTACATTTGCTTGTCCTCACTAGGGTTGCAAGTAAGTTGGAGCCTCTCCAAGCTCTCACTGTGTGCAAGAGGCCAATCGCAGTATTATAGATAAACATTAACAATCACACCTATGAAATGTTTAGTCTTCAATTATCCGACCATGCATGTTTTGAGAATGTTGGAGAAAACCAAAGTACGTACTATGAGAAAACCCAAGCATGCATGCAACTTCCACGCAGGTGTGGCAAGATTTGAACTCGGGACTTCAGAACTGTGAGGCTGATGTGCTAACCAGTCGTCTATCGTGTCACCACAGAGAATCTGCGAAAAAAAACTTATGATATTTATGAAATGTGTGAAGTCGATCACACAGAACTATGACTTTGTTTTCTTTATGGAAACAACATTCTATTTTATATCTTGGATCTTGGCCACTTGAAGTTTTCGGGGACAAACTTGGGCAAGCATGGTTCTTGTCTCATCAATCATCTGTATTCCTACAGTTTCAGAGTGGGTGTTATCTGATGCTTGACTGTTACTGAATAAAAGTTAATCAACATTTGATCATTATTTTAATAATTTTTAAAGGCCATCCTTAACTAAAATATATATTTTTTTCATCTAGTTTGCTTCTTCTTACATGTTGCTACATTTCCAACCCTCACACCACCTTCCTGTCTTTTCTCCCACTATATTGTATATTCCCTTTATAGCACTTTGCCAGTGGGTGTTGTACAATTGCCCACTAACATGCACAAACTATGTCTTAATATTACAGAATGGGGGCCCTCTGCTGTGTGCAGGAGGGTAAATAAAGGTCCTCAAATAGGTGTATTTCCAGGTGTGTGGGGGTGTACATGTGCAATATGTGAATGCGGATGCTCTGTAGTCAATGTGGAGTGATTGTGAGGGGAAGAGGGGAAGGCGTGCAACTGTGTTGCTAGCAGGAAGCTACTGTGCTCCATGAGAGCTGCTCCAGAAGATCACTTAGTCATGAAATCAAAATCACGTAAAATCACGAAGATGAGTAAAAAGCTTTTAACGTACCACTTGAAGACGTGCATGAGCAGGAAACTCATTCTTGCCACGCACGCGCACCGACGTGCACAGCCACTCCCTGCTGACACTGCATCATGTATGTTCTGTCATGAAAGCCCACCCTGGAGTATGCTGGGTCATAGAAGAAATAGATTAACAAATCAATCCTAATCTATGCATCATGCACAATTTATGCAGAGTGTACAAGGGAAGATTTTAAGCACTTTGGTGTCAGCAGTGGTATGCAGAAAAAAGAACGACCCGGGGCACTCATCATTATTTCCTGTGTATGTTTCACACCACTGATCATATGCATCCATTACAATTTATTCATTAACTACTGATACCCCATTTTTGCAAGTGAGCTACAGAAATAGATCTGCTTTTCTATATTTTGATGGCCAGGCAGCAAATGTTATTCCATTTATATATGCTCCAGAAATCCTCCCGCCCCGACCACAGGGTGCCCTCATTGGTCAGTCTGAATAAGCACAAGATCCACACAAACATTTCTCACTAAAGACTTTCTCTCTGGAACATTTATACTGAAGATTTCAAATAGTCAAAGTTTAAATGTAGGCTAAAGGGTTATCTTGAAAAAATGAACAAAAATCCAAAAAAATTGAATAGACCTGCAAATTCAGGGTCATCCAGATTTTATCTTATTTTTACTTTGGCTGTATTTGCATGTTAGTTTTAACTGGATTATTAGTAATGTCTTTCTTGGGCTGCTGGAAGATGCAAAATCTTATGAGAATTTATAACTACATCAAAATGATGACTGTATAGAACTGAAACAGTTACAGTATTTTGTATTTGGTTCCAATCATTATTCCTCCCAATTTTTCATCATTTTCAGCATCGTTTCTTTAGAAAATTTGATGAATAAGCGCATTAGTCTGTGTTTCAGATCAGATTCATGCAAGTGGAAAGAGGCCCTTTTTCAGGAAACTGATGACACACAGAGTCAATCAGCGTAGCTTTGAGACTCGATTCAGAATACCATTTCATATTTACTGAATTTCAATGAGATTCATTTAAAGCACACAAGAAGCGTGTACCTTTAGTAGATTCTTGCAATTCTCTTAGAGAGTTGTTGATTCAGTGCTAATATAGGACAATTCATAAAAATATTTGCAGTTAGTGTTGAATATTAGTGGAGGCCCCGTAGGTCAGTGGTTAGAGCACCAGGGGTTGTGGG
This sequence comes from Syngnathoides biaculeatus, assembly GCF_019802595.1. Lineage (NCBI taxonomy): Eukaryota > Metazoa > Chordata > Actinopteri > Syngnathiformes > Syngnathidae > Syngnathoides > Syngnathoides biaculeatus. The sequence goes on from NC_084650.1 coordinate 2,304,588, forward strand.
TTCATATCCCACTGGGGCCTCCACTCTCTGAGAAGGGTTGCCCCAGGAAGCGCATCCGGCGTAAAAATTGTGCCAAACATATATCTGTGTTCATCTGAGATGACACGTTGTGGCGACCCCGACAGGGACAAGCTGAAAGAAACTCAGTGTTAAATATCAGTCTGCATCAACACACACACACAAGGCTGCATGATAATGTCCAAAATAATAATCAAAATTATTTTCATCAGTATTGTAATCATGATTTCTTCATCATGACAATTTCTCATGTTAGGGGGAAAAAATCTCTGTTTTTATTTAGTTTAATACTTGACCTGACAATACTGTATATTTTTGTAGATACTCAGGATGCCGTACCCAAGGATATACAGTAAATGAACAAGTTATTTAAATAGACACATTGCTTGATCTTGTTCGGATTTGTAATCTTTTTTTTTTTAACTCACTCATCTGTGATTAGCTCCCAAAGTCCTGATCGTGATATTGTACTGTGATTCACATTTTAAATTGAGATTACATTTATACCAAAGGTCAACCACATGAGATCAAATGCATGAGATTTACCAAATTATACTAAGTTTTATTGACAGTTTCCAGATCATATTATTTTAACAATTTGTTAAATCAGAGTTCATTGAAGTATTTAGCTATCTTTAAAGGAAGACTCTCCTCAAAATTATAGGAATGGGAGCACACATGAAAAGTTAGTAGATGAGGGTTCAGTGTTTCTTTTAATGCCAATTATCCACAGATTTCACCAAGAAACTAAATTGGAAAAGTATTATCGAAATTCCTCTCTCGCTCAGACATTCCAATGCACCCTGCTGGAAAACTGACAGCCAATCAGCTTTTGCCACGACTGCAGTGCTTTCTGTTGTGAATACACCCAACCCCCCTCACCCACCCCCACCCCCGATAAATTTCAACGAACAGAGAATATCCACTATCTGGCATTTTGTGGCCGATTTTTGTGAAAAATAATTAAAGAAAGAAAGAAATAACATGATGTACAATGTACAAGCCTGTGTGCTTGAGCCAGAATACATACAGGCGGAACTTGACGTGTTGGAGAGGGGGCGTGGCACTAATGCCGAACAATAATCCTATTATATGGACCGCGCAGATTTGTTTGATGATTGTCCGAGGAGTTGGTTTAGATGTAGAGAATATACAGCAGGTGTGGCCTGATTTTTTTTTTTTTTTTTTTTTTTTTTTTTTTTTTTTTTTTTACACCCCAAGTTCTACTTTTCAAGCAGCCAGCCTCTCGCGATTGACTGGCGGCGGGGGTGGGGGAGGGGGTTGCACGCGCGGATCGCCGTAAATAGTAACTAGGAAGTGTTGTGTGCTAAGAGCCAATAAATCGAGTATAACAGGGAGTCTCTGTGTTATTACTACTCCCGCCATTGAGCAAACAAAATAAAAGCAACAATGTTCAAGCATTTGAGCCAGAATACACACAGGCGGAACTTGACGCGTTAGAGAGGGGCATGGCGCTGACAATGAATAATAACAGTCCCATTATATGGACCGCGGAGATTTTGTTTTTATGCTTTTCTGAGGAATTGGTTTAGATGTAGAGAATATACTGCAGGTGCAGCCAGACTTTTTATTTTTTTTATTTTATTTTTTTTTTACCCCAAGTTGTACTTTTCAAGTAGCCAGCTTCTCGTGATCAACCAGCGGCGGGGATGGCGGGAGGGGGGCAGGGGGGTTTGCACGCGTGCATCACTGTAAATAGTAACCAGAAAGTGTTGTGTGCTTACACGTATATATCCATCCATCCATTTTCTTAGTCGGACAATTGTCGCAGGAGTGGTGGAGCCTATCCCAGCTGTAAACAGGCAGGAGGCAGGTTGCACACACGCAGACGCGGGTAGAACATGCAAACTCCACACACAGAGGTCCGGGATTGAACAGCAGCGCCACTGTGCCACCTCATAAAGTATGTTGTTGCTTATACAGTACCAGCACGAGATGCTATAACTAAGCGGCTAATAACCAGTAATGATTAGATGCGTGCAAATTTCCCAAGCTGATGAATGAGCCTCAACTGTGACAACCACAGCTTTATCCTGTCAAGTTGACCCCACGGGAGGTTAAAGAAGGACAAATTTGGGTGCGTTTTCTCAGTTTTGTTGCAATTTGGTGCAGATCACATCGGCATCTTGGCTTAGCTAGAATGAATGGCCTGTAATGGTAAGCACTGGTGATGTCAAGGGCAGGGTCAAGGGTGTTTTTTCTGGGTCTGGCTGTCAAAGCTGACACATCCAGATTTTGCTTGGATTTCAAAAATGTTCTTGATTTTCAATTTTTTTTTCAGTTAATATCCAAAATATATTTAATAATAATATAGTTCACATTGGATGGTTTATTGTACATATCAATTTTGTGGTGAGTCTTCCTTTAATACTTGACCAGGGAAACTGTAGAAAAACCTAAACTTTACATGATGAGCTACAGAGAAAAGTACACAGTGTTCGATAAAGTATCAAGGTCAAACCGATAAAAATAAAGATAATCGTATAGAGTACAATAACACCGTGCAGGATAAACAATTTACTGAGAGAGTTTCCCTCAGCATTATGAAGCATTCTGTCTAAGTAATGTGCCTGAGGTGCAGTTGTTTTCACATCATTTGTCAGTTTGAGATTATTCTCAAGGCTGTAAGTGAAGAATGAAGGTTAAATAGTGTGTGAGCATGGCACTAAAACTAAACAGAAGTTAGAAAGTGGTGGGACTGAGGAGTTGCTTCCAGTTTGGGTGGTTGGGGGGTGTGAGTCATTGTTCCCTTGAACAGAAATGTCCGTGATGGCTTTGCCATTAGTCTAAAGTGTTTTGACAGCTACACATTCTCTCTCAAAATAGTATTTTTGTAATTCTTCTCTTTGGAAAGAACTCAATGGAGGCACATTTGTTTAGGAACACTATACAGTATAAATCATTTAGGTTTAAGTTAAATTGGAAAAAAAACATAAAATAAAAACAGTCTTATTGTGCCACAGAAAGTTGTGGTAATGGACCACTCACTCCATCTTTTGGCCAATAAGGGAAACAGTGACGCATACACAGTCGCAAGTAGCTCTTGTGGGTTTTAGGGAGAACATTATCCTCTCGTCATTCTGGTGGTGACACCAGAAAGCAACACAGTCCATTAAAAACACTTAAAACTTGTTTTTAGATGCTCACTTTGACATGCCACCAGTATACATTGTTCCCTCACCATGTTGTGGTACACTTGTTGCAGGATTCAGTACATTGCAACTTTTTTTTCATGTTCACATTGCATTTAATTTGCCATATAACAGAATTTTGAGTGTATTGTGTCTTTTTTTGTATACAAAAAAACAAACATAGTCAAAAACCAAACTTTTTTAAAAAAAGTTGTTTTTACTGCAATTTACATTGAATAAAATGCACATAGTGTGCCAAACTACTGTACCTTAATCGATGATTGAGAGTTTAACAAGCCGGTCCTGTCACGGAGTTATGGAGGCACTGCCCCTGTGGCCCGTCCCTAGTACTGCAGCAGATTCATCCAAATTAAAGATTAACTGAAATTATTCCATCTCTTAAGCAGAGATATGGACAATTGGCCTTTTAATGTTTGTGTACACGTAGTTCTAGTTCTAGGTCGCCTTCTCACCCATCTAGTGTGAAACAAACAAATAACTAAATCTTATATTCTCTGCCTAATTCAGAAAATGTATATGTAAGGGAGCAAGTTCTGCCACGCCATTAAATAAACTACATTTCTTTAAATACTTGGTAGAGTTGTTGGTTGGTGCAGTTGTTTGGCATAGTGTCCATGTGGCACTAAAATGCTTCCATTGTCATCTCCTGGTAGTTGAATTAAACAAACAGCCGCTCAGCGAGACAGGAAAGCGCTTGTTCCTTTTGGCCAAAGCAGTATTTGAATTAGAATGACAGCTGGCACAGTCCATAAGATAGAACCACCCCTAAAACAAGACAATTATCCAATGGCAAGAGGCATGTTGTAAAAATGTCTATAATTCTTAACCCTTGAGCTATTTTGATAACAGCATACCACAGACATGTTATTAAGACACCTGGGAACTGTTTCAAGTTATGAAAAAAAAACTGGATACTGTTTTCTTTAAGCTTTAGTTTGTGTTTGATTCAATTAATTAATTTTTAATTATGCCATTTTATAAGTGGTTTGATAAATAAAGAAGAGAAAAAGGACAAAAACCATTGGAAAAACATATCTACTGTGTCTAAAAAAAATCCTGGGGATATGTTCCAGGCAAGTTCTGTGCACCTCTCTCAAAAATTCCTGCTTTGGAATCTTTCCCAGTAGCAATCACTCATAGTAGTCGAGACTAGAGTTCAAACCAACTTAGTCCTTCAGACAAGAAATGGCAGTATTGAAAGTCTATAATTCAGATCATCTAGCTGTAAAGATGTCATTTCAAATTTTGTTTTTGTAAAATGACCTTTGTCCTTCCCTACCTTTATATCCATTTTTTTCATTTTATTTTTTTTGCAAGAAAACTCCTAAAAGCTACAGTATTTGCTGGGTTTGTTCTGGTCTTTGGGGAGTCATAGAAAGAAGTATGTCCTCCTTCAGATATCCACACCAAAAAGACCACCGTGCAGATCGAAAAGACCGCCAGGAATATGTATTTTTTTATTTACAGGAGGTAATCCTACTGACTATCCTCAGGAGTTCCCCCCACTGATTCTGGCCACATCAGGAATGCTGAGCCATAGTTCTGCAAAATAGGTGATCTTGCATTATATTGCCAAAAATGGTGCAATGATTTAGTATCTGGATCAATACTAAGATAACATAGTCAGGTTGTGTCCGATTAATATCTGTCATCCAGATACAGCATGTCCTCTTCCCCTGCAGTATTCTGTTTGTTCATTTCTTGATCAGATTGCCATCAGCTGTCACAGTTAATCTAACGCCACTGCCTTCATCATGTGTTACATGACCTCTTCTATAAATACATGACAGTGACATGATTGCGTGTACTGCCCACTGAGTCCAATCAAACAAACAAAAGTACAGTTTCAGCTGAGACAGTCAATCACGTGGAGAACCCAAAAGCCTTATGTCTGGGTGAACGCATCTTTTTTTGATATCACTGAAGAGTTGGATGCACTGCCTTTGCATAGTTGAACAAGACATCCTTGTCATTCATTGTGTCATTCATGTTTCAGGCCACTTGTGTGTGTCTCTTAAACGGGCCGAAGCACTGAATTCTGGTGGCTAACATGGGTTGCTTCAGGGTTTACATTTCAAATGAAATGTAACACTCCTGAAAAAGTAAAATTTGAGGCATTTGATCTGAGGTCAGCATAAGCTGTTACAATGCGCCAAGCAAAAAAAATATAACCCAATCACACTTGAGTAATGTTCTTGTTATAAGTTTGAGGGTGATCAGATGATGTGCTGCTCAGAAATGTGAAAGTCCAAAGATATTCAATTAGTGATCAATAAAAAAGTATTTTCCAACATGTCCCTATCATTTGCATTATGGTGTTTTTCACCAAATAGTGTGTTTAATCATAATTGTTTCTTTAAGTAGGTGGTCCAACAACTTTTATAGTTTAACTGAAATAAAATGGTATTAAGGCTTTCAAGACAAGACTTGCTGTCCAACAAATTCTGGCGTAACCGTAAAAGCAAGGACAGAAGAATACGATGTTTTGTAAAAACATTTATTGTTCTACATTACAATGTCAATGTTCATTATTCTTGGAATTTGAATTAAAAATTATTTTTTCTATAAAAGGATGTACTCGAATTATGCTCTCATATATTTATATCAATGGCATAAAAAATAATGATGCCATCCTTTGTCCTTTTGGGGATGAATATTGTCCCAAAGAATTTCCCATTATGACAAGCCTAAACAAACATTACACACTCAGAATGAAGAATTGCAATGGATAACAGAAAATTTTGTCCAAAGAGATATTTACAAAACTATTGTCTAAAAAAGAGTTAACACCATTTAAAAAAAAATCTGCAATATAGCAGGACCGCGAGGCAAGAACTGTGATATAGTGTAGAATCACTGCGTGTGTATTCTGTGATGAAAAGTTGCAGGGACTCATGTTTCCAGTTTGCGACTCATTGTTTCCACGACATGTACCGTATTTTCGTGACCATAAGGCGCATCGTATTAAAAGGAGCCGTCTCGGTTGCTAGTGCAATATCTGTATTTATCACAAATACCTAAACATAATGCGCACTGTGTTATTGGGCAAAGGCACGGTGGCGCTCTTGAGGCAGTGATGAAAAATTGTACCTTCATTTTTGTAAGCAGAACACGTTAACCTTTTTTTTCCACAAGAATCCTCACTCGGGGTGTCACACAAAACCAAACTCATTACACCACAACAAACACAACAGCAAACGCAGCAGACAACAACAAAAAAAACAGAACAAAGACGGAAGAAATACAATAATTGACACAAAACATGCACTTCAAACACTATTTACGTAAATGTCTTGTGCCACAGAGCATGCTGGCAGCCTCCCACTGTATTTAGTTGTAGGTATTCAATGTCATTTTACGACTCCATGAATTATGGTTGAAAAGACAATGAAATTATTTTTTTTCAATCATCAAGTTACATGAAATATCCTCTCCTGGCTCAATGGCGCACATGAACTGGGCTAGTCCGTTCATAACTCCTGAGCCACTTTTTCCCCACAGTGCGTCCCAGCCCTGTGTCAAGAATCAAGTTTGAATAGAGAATGAAAGTGGCACTGTTTTACTGTAAGGCCTGCAGATAAGAAATGCTCAACCAGCGACCTTTACGTTTCTACTATTTTGTGAAGCGAATATGAATTCCCCTCTGACTCCCACACAGAGATGTTAAGTTCCATGTGTTGGAGGTATGATTATCTGTAGTGTCACTTTGCCACACATGACAGGGTGAAAGAGTGCAAAGGACCGCTGCGGGGGAAGCTCTGTGACTGTAATGAAAACTGTTGTAGTCGGTCATTACAGTTTGATCGTTACAACGATGGCTTAATCTTTTTTCAGGGAATTTGAAAGAAATATAAGGACACATGGAGTTCTTAACAATTTGCATACACGATTTAAGTCAAATACATACTATAATCTTTTCGGGGACATTTTTGAACGTTTTTTTTTTTCCATTTAGATCACTTATATACTGTAACAGGTTTGATTATTTGATTCCCAGCTCAGTTTACCAAAGGAAACTTTATTTTATTGCACATTATTTTCTTTCACTTTTAACCTAACCTCTCACCTTGCATCCCAGCATGTGTTATTTGGTTCCATGTCTTTTTTGCGGCCCAAAAAAAAAAATATATATATATATATATATATACAGCAGAGTATATGTTGAATTTCTTCTTGGCAGCTTATTACCAGAGGTGGGTAGTAACGAGATTAATTTACTTTGTTACATTTGCTCAAGTAACATTTTGGAGTAATTTTAGTAGTTTTAATGAAGCTGACTTTTTACTTTTAAAGAAGTATTTATTTTAAGAAGAAATATTACCTTGTTCTGTTACAATAATCTATTCGGTACTTGTCAAAATTGCAAGCGCAATCAATTTTTAGACTTTTTTTTCTCATCTTTTGCACTTGGGACCATTGCTTCAATAGAGTGTGATTACCATAGTGATGTCCGTCTAAAGTAAAAAAAATCCAACACAATAATGTGTGCGGACGTGACTGTCTTTCAATGGACTCCGTGTGCCAATCAAAGTGAGTTGTGACAGCTGCCCACATGTCGTATTTACATAACCTACTATGAAAAACAACAACTTTAACATGCAGTGTAGTTTTGTCCCTGCACAAACTTCGTTATTTCAGCCCACTTCCATTTTGAGAAAACAACTTGTGGCAAGTTGCAGATGTTTTTGCTGTTGTTTTGGCTGTGAATAGGAAAACATTAGAACAATTTTATGGCTACAAATAAACATTTTTTGGGGTGCACTTTTCTCTCTCTCTCTCTTCTCTCTCTCTCTCTCTCTTCTCTCTCTCTCTCTCTCTATCTCTCTCTCTCTCTTTCTCTCTTTCTCTCTCTTTCTCTCTTCTCTCTTTCTCTCTTTCTCTCTTTCTCTCTTTCTCTCTTCTCTCTTTCTCTCTTTCTCTCTCTCTCTTTCTCTCTCTCTCTCTCTCTCTTTCTCTCTCTCTCTCTCTCTCTCTCTTCTCTCTCTCTCTCTCTAAAATATTTTAGTCACATCTTTGGTTAACAGCACCTGAAAAAAGTAGCAGCTTGTCATCCAGAAAAGAATTGGCGTCCACTTCAGCATCTGCAGAACATGGGAGACTCCACCACCAATGCCCTTTGGGAGGTCCGTCCAGTCATCCTCCCCACCCGATTTCAGGAAGTTGTAAAGAAATCCCCACCCCCACAGATACCAGAACTCCAAACACAAGGTCAAGATGAAAAGATCCCCACCATGCATGTGTCCTTTAATCATGCAAGTCAGTTGAAAGTGTCATACAAAAAAACTCCCCAAAAACACCAACTACATAAACTAATGAATGAATGAAAAATAACAGCAACCTCGACAGCAAAGAATACAGAAGTCCAACTTTTACACTTACAGTATACGTTTGTTATTGTCAGATGGCATTCTATCCAGGCAAAGGAATCGAAAATCACGATTTAACGTGTTGAAGAAAGGTGACCAGCTATCTGTACATGTGTAATTGATTTTTTTGCTATCCTATTTTTTCAAATGCAATACTGTATATCTATCATGTGAAGAGATTTAACCAGTGATTGGTGGGAATTTGTATCCATTCTACCACTTTACTTTTTCAGTTTAATAAAACTGTTGTCCGAGCAGTAGCTTACATGATGAATAATGACTGTGATTATTTATTTGGTAGGTTGCTATGCTTATGTTGCCAATTATGCACAATCTTGGGGAAAGTTGAATCCTGCAGTTCAAAGTATACGAGAGTTTTAGCGTAACTGAAGTGCAAAGGCATTGAAATGCTGGACATCCCCATATAAATTGAAAATAGATGTCTGGGGTATCCAGTAATTATGGTTAGTGGACATAGGTCTTCTTCATTTTTTTTAATTGCTGCTTTTAGTTTATTGTATTGAAATAGAATTCAGACCATAATTTGGAATTCTTGCAACAAATCATCATGTGTCCTAAAAATAATAATATTATATAGGTGTTTTAGGTGGTAAAGTCCATATTTTTCTCATGTGCTAAAATAAAGGGGTATGGTGTGAAGTTCATAATCTGGATATTTCCAGAATTGGGAGAGCATACTGGGAGTTAATTGGGATCCTTTAGCTTCTACTTTGCCACCAAGCTTTTAAGATGGATTTGTTTATTGCGTTCTTGAAACATTTATGACATTTACGACTTGTGGAAATAAATGGGAGTTTCGAGAGTTTTATGTTGTTGCAATATCTCTATTCCAATTCTAGCCAAGAATGATGCTCCTCATTATGGTCTATCCATTTAATGAGGTAATGTAATTATTTAGTTTTGTAATTGGTTAATTTGTACATGATCTGCAGGTAATGTATTATCCAGTAAGCGAGCATTGCAAAGGGAGATCTGTAGGATCATTTATATTAGCAGTGAGCCCTCTGTGAGAACCGTTCTATGTGGCCAAACCGATAGATCCTTTGTGAACTTGATCTCCTATGTGAGTTTGCTGCTTGAGATGCCACTGGAGTCTTGTCAAGAGCTGCTCTCCAAAGTAGGTGAGCATAATAGTTACAAGCTCAGAGTCACTAGATACATGTAATTTTAGCAAGTGGTGGAAATCTAATGCTAATTTTCTGACGATATTGACTATTTTTGGTGTTGTGGGTGAAGAATTTGGTGAAAATTTCCATGACTGTTCCAAGCCAATGCAAACCACAGCCGCGAGCGACCTGATGTAATGTGATGTAATTTTGTTCTCAATATCAGACTATTAGTTATGTGCATCCCCACTGTCTACAGTTTATACCTGGAAAAACATGAACAAGATCCGACTGTACCTTGAGCATGAATTGACTGATATTAACCAAATAGGTGCGTGTACGTATTGAATATGCTGTCTCTCATATTGTAATCAATCAGTCATGACATTGTCAATGCTGTACTTTAGCCATGCAAGTGTTACAGTGAAGAAAATAAGTATTTGGAAACGATGCTATATTGTAAGTTCTCCCACTTAGAAATCACGGAATGGTCTGAAATTTTCATCATAGGTGCATGTCCACTGTGAGAGATAATCTAAAAAGAAAAATCCATAAATCACAATGTATGATTTTTTTTTTTAACGATTTATTTGTGTGATACAGCTGCAAATAAGTATTTCCAATACCTGTCTATCAGCAATAGAATTCTGATCCTCAAAGACCTGTTAGTCCGCCTTTATAAGTGCACTTCCACTTGTTGTATTATACAACTCCACACGGCTGGAAAGGGCTGTGGAGAAATGGCCAAGCAGTTTCATGAAAAAAAAGTCCACTGTTGGAGCAATCATTAGAAAATGGAAGACGCTAAACATGGCGGTCAATCTCAATCGGAGTGGAGCCCCATGTAAGAAATCATCTCGTGGGGTCTCAGTGATCCTTAGAACGGTGAGGAATCAGCTCAGGACCACACGACAGGAATTGATCAATGACCTGAAAAGAGCTGGGACCACCGTTTCCAAGGTGACTGTTGGTAATACACTAAGACGTCATGGTTTGAAATCATGCATGGCACGGAAGGTTCCCCTGCTTAAACCAGCACATGTCAAGGCCCGTCTTAAGTTTGCCATTGACCATTTGGATGATACACAGGAGTCATGGGAGAAAGGTTTGTGGTGAGATGAGATCAAAACGGAACTTTTTGGTCATAATTCCACGAACCATGTTTGGAGGAAGGCGAATGATGAGTTCCATCCCAAGAACACCATCCCTACTGTGAAGCATGGGGGTGGTAGCATCATGCTTTGGGGTGTTTTTCTGCACATCGGACAGGACGACTGCAGTGTATTAAGGAGAGGATGACCGTGGCCATGTATGTGAGATTTTGGGGAACAACCTCTTTCCCTCAGTCACAGCATTGAAGTTGGGTCATGGCTTGGTCTTTCAACATGACAATGACCCGAAGCACTCAGCCAGGAAAACCAAGAAGTATATATATATATGTATTATTATTTTTTTTTTAAATGCTGATATACAGTAGTGTTAGATTTCGGCTCTTTCATACATGACAATTACTGTAAGCCCCTTGGTCTGGGTGCTGAGACGAGCTCAACTCGCATTGTTGGCCCCCTGTCTATTCTCTTGGGTTCTGGAGTTGTGCCCTACCGAATGTTATCCTGACACCCCCCCACCCAAAAAAAAATATATAAAACTTTCCCAGAAGGCTCAGATTACTGACATGACTTCTAAAATCCTCCTTTCCAACAGCTTGCTGTAAAGGGAGCCCATTTCTATTCTCCTTCTCTTTCATGAGTTTTTATTTGTGACTTGCCTTTAGTTCTGTCTGTGTCTCAGCCCTGCTGAATGGCTTATGCAAAAGGGAGGATCCTGAATTAATTAAGAGGGAAAAAAAGACTTTGAAGTTCGATACTTCCCCTCAGGGGATTCTCACACAATTTTGTTATTGTGGTGCCATAATGTCTCAACGATTTAGCAACTGGACTTTTTTTTTTATCTTATTCCACAATAAGGCACTGTGGGATTTACGTTATAAAGTTATGTGCATGTTTGTCGACACGTTGTTGTTTCAGCTTTTAATCGAACAGCTTTGAATTCGGGCTGCAACAACAAATACATTTAATAGCTAAATATTTAAATATAAGTTTATGTCACATGTTGGCATTGCTCTCATTTGCCTTCCCTGGATTAAGGAAGGTTTAATAAATGTTGACGTCATTGACGAGGAAGCGAGCTCAACTAAGGGGTAAGAGTGGATATGTGCAATTTGAGAGTGACACAGGTAGTAGTTTTCAAAATAGAGGCAAAACAGTCTTGTTATAAGATGTTTGTTTGATTCAGAATGTCTTTGTCTCTTAAAGCACAAAACGGACAAGATACACAATGGCAATATTAGAAGTGAGAAGGAGACCCTACTAAAAGTCTAAAAGTCAGATAACAATAAACAGGAAGAGACAAAATTTACCAATAAACAGCACTTGCTGTGATGTCAAAACTGAACAATAAAGGGTGCCACTAAATGAAACATTGTTAAAGTGTAAGTAAAGCTCAGTATAGAATTGATTTAGAAATACCAATTACAAGGGGTTTACCACTAACATTTATAACATATAAACATGACTGTATGGAAAGTCATGGGTGAGTATTCTATATGGGTAGAACATTTGTCTTCATTTTTGGTGTAAATTTTGGAGCTGGGCCTTATATCATCAGTATATGAGAATCTACCGTTTGCATTCCATGTGTTTATTATCATGGTTTTAGTTGGTTATCTTGTTTGACTTTTTGAATGGTAAATATCCCTCAATTGATGCACGAATTGAGGGATGTTAACATCTAATCCTACATAATACATCATGTTTGTAGTTGGTTATCTTGTTGTTAGACTTGTAGAACAGTAAAAAATGTTCAACTTCATGTTTCCTGTACAGTTAATTACGCTGACATTTGCCTTTGACACTCGCATTTGGAATATTTCCATTTCTTCTTATCAGGAAAAAAAAATTCCAAATGTGAACTTATTTCACTGGATATGACTATTATATCTCATGATCAGTGGCTGTTGAGTGTTTAAATAAATATGACAGGGATGTATTCTTAATTTCTCAGAGATGTGTGCAGCATTAGAGCAAGGAGCCCATCAAAATCATTATATCATGTAGGAGGGTTTGGTGTGGTGGTGAGCTAACCCATGATGATGTGCTGTCAGCTGCTGCAGTTGTAACTGAAGCAAGATGGACAGAATAAGGACTGAAACTCCACAACACAGAAGGAGGGAAGAGACAGACAATCAAGTTAAAATGAGAGGTGGTGTTGCAGAGAAATATAGACAGCAGCAAAGAAGCAGATAACAATGAGGGTGTGATGAGGGGTGTAGGGAAGTGAGACACAGGAACTTTGACTAAAGCTCCTGTCAGTCAATCTGTGGCAATTATGCCAAACTGCCTCTCTCGGCACAAGTCTATCTCCTATCTTATCAACTGTCTCCATCGTTGTTGCAGTCTCATCAAATGCATCCCTGATACATAATTTCAGTCTGCGTATATTTGGCAACCGTAACTCAATATTTGGGGTCTCAAGTAATTGAAATGCAATTCGTCACTACATGGCCACTCTTATCTCCACTCCTCCACTGCTCCTCCATTTTGGTGTTTCTTCTGGATTTCTTTAATTTCATAACCATAAATATCAACACAAACAGTGACCCTCTGACTCCAATTAAGTGGGGAGTGAAGTCATATCCATAGTTGATGGCCAGCAGGGTCTTGCTTTTTGGAGATTTACCTCAGCATACAAATGATTGACTGCTTTGTATTGTAGGATATATTTCCATTTCACTTTTTCCATTTCTGGAAATTCAGTCTTCTCAGCTCTAACAAGGAAATGTTTTCATCCTTCTATCTAAACTACAAATCTTGGGTTGAATTGTGCCGACTAAACCACTATTCATGAAACTTTGTAGGGGCAAATAATAGAGAGGGTGGTGCAAATCCTGGTAAAGGGATTATCTTATTCATAACATTATAAAGTAATTAATAGTTCACTTTAGGGACTCAATGTAACCATACTAAGATACAGTAGTTAAAAGAAATCAAGCAATACAACAAAAATAACAGAACACAAAGCATCAATTAAAATTGACAATTATATTAGAAATAAAGTTAAAGTGACTAGGCAGTCTGGAATAGATGTGTATTGAGTTTAGATTTTGAATGAGTGTTAATGAGTAATTGTTTCAGGATTCAAGTGGTAGTGAGTTCCAAAGATGCAGGGTAGACCTGCTGGAGGTTCTGTCCCCCACAATGGGCAGAAGGGACAGTAAGGTGGATGGAGGACAACAATCTGAGAACGCAGGTGGGTATGGCAAGCAAGTGAAGTTGTTGCCAGGCTGGACTGATGTGACGAGTGAAGGGATGCTTGTGATAAAATGGGTGCCACAGTTCTGGAAAAGTTGTAGTTGTTGTCCTGACTTGTGGGGGAGATCAAACAAGAATGTGTTGCGAGGTAGGAACAAGGACTGCATCAGAGTGGGTGGGTGCAGACTGGGTGATGATGTATTTGTGCTTGGAAGCAGAGTGTGCTGTTGAGGAGGACTCTCAGATCTGGGTGGGTTTGGAGAACAGGTGCAGCTGGGTTTCATCCATGTAACAGTCATAGTGTAAGTTAAAATTACAGATAATATTGCCAAGAGGTGGGATGTAGGTGATAAAGAGGAAGGGGTGCTAGACAGAGCCTTGGGAGACCCCAAAAGAAACAGAGATGGATGGAATTTAAATGGTATCCTAAAACAAACTGGGTGTGGTTGGGTAGTAATAACTGAATCACTGAAGGGGTATGTCTATTTACATTTCTGTTATCCAGAAGAAGTGAAACGTGTGGTCAAGGAGGAGATCCTGGACAAGATGGTGCGTGACTGGATGTTGAGAAGTCCAAAGTTTACAATAAAGTTGCCCATTCAGAGTGATAACACAGTGTTCAAACCTCTGTTTGGTCCAAGGATGCAATTTCTCAATGAATGTTAATGAGACAGGGAGGGCGTATGCAGGTGTTTGTTTCTTTATTTGTATTCATATTTTTTATGGTATTGTATAGTGGTTTTTGCCAGTCCTTATATGTGGAACATACAAAGGACCACAATTAGTTTTGTAAGAGCCTACTGTCATAAAAAAAAAAAAAAAAACTGAAAAATAAAAAAATCAAACATAAAACATCCAGAGTCTTTGTTGTATGACAGTAGTTTTAGGTCAAAGAGGAGGTCTAGTCATGTTCAACATCACCTCTTAACTTTCTGATTAATAACTCATCTAGCCATGTTCATGCAATAATGAACTTCAACACACACAAACTGATTTTTAAAAAAAACTATTTAAACATCAACAGATTCTTAGCTGTGCGTGTTTTTCCAGATCTGCCCATAAAAAATAAATTGGAAAACTGTTCTGAAAACTGAGAAACAGTTCAGTTCAAAACATATCCGCCGGTTTGGGGTCTTAAGCTTGCTTTATAAAAAAAAAAAAAACGTTCCATTGTCATGCATTTTGGCCACACTCATCCGTGTGTGTGCCCATTTATGTGGGTGTATGTGTGTGTGTTTGTAGGCTTATCAGGTGAGCCCGGGCAGAGTGTCAGATCCAGTAATGGAGGCTTCAAAGACAAGCGCTGCGGTGAGTTTTCTGGCTGTCTTTCACCAACTAACAACCCTCACCCGCTCATTCCTTCTGCTGGAGTGCACACAGGTAGACACCCTAAAAAAAGGATGAGGACGGAAATAAGCAACCTGAGTAATTAAAGCAGGATAAAGTAAGACAGAAGAGAAGTGAGGCGGAGAAGAGACGGTACAGACTGAGCAGTGACTAGGTGGCAGTCCGATCATCTTCTCCTTCACATGCATGAGGACCGTGACGCTTCGTTCTCATTGCAGTTAGTTACTTTGTCTTTGTTTTTTTGTCTCTGCTGGCTACATCCATAGTTTACTTGCTCCCTAATAAACCACTATTCTATTTCTAACTGTGCTTATTTCCAATTTCACTGTACAAATGACCGTCAGAGCTATTGAGCCTTTGATTGTTAGAAATCTTCGAGCCCTTGGTTTTATTTTGGCGCAAGTCATTTTTGGAAAACAAAATAAATACCGAAACAAAGTATTGTCCTTTAAATTGTATCTTGGGTTGGTTTGCACAATTTTTTATTTTTTTTTACAAATTAATACATAACTTATAAAGTATTATTAAGTCTTATTTTAGAAACTTTTTTGTTTAATTGGATCTGACTATAGTTATCTTGAGATTTTGGTGCTGCATATCTTATAAACCTGATGTGCATTGCTTCCATCAGGAACTTTTTTCCTTACTTTGTTTTATGTGATGCATACGTTTGACATAAATACATTAATTCATTCATTTTCCATACCACTTATCCTCACTGAGGGTCTCGGGTGTGCTGAAGCCTATCCCAGCTATCTTCGAGCAAGAGTCACGGTACACCCTGAAAAGGTCACCACCCAATCACAGGGCACATATAAACAAACAATCATACGCACTCACATTCACACGTACCATGAATTTCGTCTTCAATTAACTTGCCATGCATGTTTTTGGAATGTGGGAGAACATCAAAACACTACACAGGCAGGGCTGGGATTTGAATTTCCTCAGAGCTGTGAGGCAATCATGCTAACCAATCATTCACTGTCCCGCCAACATAAATACAATAAACAAAAGTTCTAATTATGCTAAACATATATTTAAAAAAAACATCCTTAAATGTTTCACTTTGTTATACATGTCCTGAACTCAATTAAGTATTTTTTTTTCCTCATTAATGTACGCAGCACCCCATATTAACAGGTGAAAAAAACGAATTGTTGACATTTTTGCAGATTTATTAAAGAAAATTTAAAATGTCACGCAGCCATAAGTAGTCAGATGCTTTGCTGTGACAGTCATATTTAACTCAGCTGCTGTCCATTTCTTCTACTCATCCTTGAGATGGTTCTACACCTTCGTTGTAGTCCAGCTGTGTTTGGTTATACTGAATGGACTTCATTAGGAAAGCCACACAACTGTCCTTACAATGCAGAGCACATCTCAGTGCAAATGAGAATCATGAGGTCAAAAGAACAGCCTGAAAAGCTCATGGACATAATTGTAGCAAGAAACAGATCTGGACAAGGTTACAAAATAAATATTCTGCCCTTAAGGTTCCTAAGAACCCAGTGGCCACCATAATCATTTAATGGAAGACGTTGATGAGGACACTCATATTAGAGCCGGCCATCCGGCCAAGCGAAACAATCAGGGAAGAAGAGGGTTGGTGAGAGATGTAAAGATAACTCCAAAGGTCACTGTGGCTGATCTCAAGAGATGCAGTCTGGAGATGAGAGAACGTTCTAGGAAGTTCATGATGACTGCAGCCCTCCACCAGTTGGGGCTTTACGGTAGAGTGGCCCAACAGAAGCTTCTCAGTGCAAGACATAAGAAAGTCTGCATAATGTTTGCTAAAATACACCTGAAGGACCCAAAGATGGTGACAAATAAGATTCATTGGTCTGATGAGACTGAGATAGAAAATTTTGGCCTTAATTCAAAGCAGTGTGTTTTGAGAAAACTAGGTGCTGCTCATCACCTGTCCAATACAGTCCTAAGAGTGAAGCATGGTGGTACCAGCATCATCCTGTGGCGGTGTTTTTCAGCTACAGGACAAATCCGGATGATTGGTTGCATTCAAAAGAAAGATAAGTTCAAGCAACGGTATCTGAGATTAAAAGGTTTTCCACAGTGCTCAGGACCTGGGACTGGGCTAAACGTTCACCTTTCAATAAGACAATGACCATAAGTACAGAGCTCGAATAATGAAGACCCTGCTTCAGAACAACTCCATGACTATTTTTGAATGGTCCAGGCAGAGCCTTGACTGAGCATCTCTTGAGAGATCTGAAAAAAGCATCAACTTTGACTATCCAACTTGACACAATTGGAGAGAGAGAGAGAGAGAGAGATGCAAGAAGTGGCAAAGGATCCCTAAATCCAGGTGTGAAAAAAATTACATCATTCCCAAAGGACTCATGGCTGTATTAGCTCAACAGAGTCCTTCTACTAAATACTGAGCGATATCTGTTTTTTTTTTAATAGATATCCCCCCAAAAAATTTTTCTGTCAATATGGGGCGCTGTGTATACATTGGGGGGGGGGGGGGTTTGAATGATTTTAGAGAATGCCTATAATACAATAGAGTAAAAAAATAAAAACGGGGACTCAATACTTTCCATACCCATTGTATTTATCACCTTTTTAAAGTATTTTGAGACCACAGTCACCATTTCTCTGCTTGATATTTTTTGATACAATAGTGTATATGTATGTATGTGTGTATCGATATATACATGTTAACATTTGTAAAGCTGATACGAACATTATTTAAGGCATAAGAGAATTTTTTATGTGTGTGTGTTTTCAATACACCATTTGTGGTTTATTTAGAATCTTGAATACCCGAAGAACATTACTTTGAAAGAATAATGGGATTAAATGAAACTTTTCTGAATAGTGTTTAGTACTCACTATATAACAATCCCAGCCTTAAGTTTAACAACACCTACAATAAATCAATTTAAAACAATGTTTTTTATATATGCTTTGTTGTGTTGCCATCCCTAGCAACATCTCCATTATTACAGTGCGAAAAGCTTTTTTGTGTATCTGTTTGTATTGCCATACTTTCTCATGTACAAAGTGTATTTTTTCCCCCCAAAAATCTTGGAAAGTCAATAGTGTCTATTATATGGAGGTATAGTAAAAGTTCAAAAATTATTTTGTACTTGTAGTTTGTGAAATTATGTGATATCATTTAGTCCCCTGATCTAATAAATAGTTGTAATAATGTGACTTTGCAGCATTGTGACAATTGCCACGACAGTACTTTCTTCCTCAACCCCCATTTATTTATTGCCTGTATCAAACAAGTTTGCTGTATAACTCACTGTGTGGTTTTCATGGCAAGGCTCTGGTCTTCTGAACATTTAACACTAATTCCCATTCTTTAGAAATCAAATGAGAAGTGATAGTTACTCTATGTACGTAGAGTCAGTCACTCTGATATATCAAGAGTTCTTTACCTCCAATTCAACGACTCCCAAACCGCTGTCTCGACTCTGTGTACAGGTTTGGGATGGATGGCAACATCTGATATGCTTTCGCGTTAGAATTGCACCGTGGTTTAGTTGTCTTTTGTCCATTTTGTTTGTTCCAGATTTACAGAGAAATTGGAAAATGTAAAAAGTAGAAGTATTTCTCACCATACTCCACTGCAGATAGTATGTTGACACATGCTGCTACTGCCACTGCTCTCCTGACTTGCCATTTTATTTTTTGATTGATTGCGACCTCCTTTCATACAATGTAAATCGCACACAAAGCATCCTGCAATGGAAGGGAATGAGTTCAAGGGATTTGCTGAATCGATATTGACTTGCAGGGAGAAATACTGCACTGCATTGAATGGACATTTTTATCCACTTCTAATTTGGGAACCTTATTTCATTTTATTTTTTTAATGATTCAAATTCAATAGACTTAACAGTGCTCTTCTCTGTGTTTAAAATATATGTTTTTTGGTCTTTTTACATACTTTAAAACATATGTTTGCAATTTTCCCATTTCATAAACTGAATGTGATGAATGAATGAATGAATGAATGGTTACTGGGCAATTATAACCACAGGTTAGTTCGCTTTGTGAAATTGTGTTAATGAATTTCGCCCTTTGTCCCTCCTCCTTTTGTCTGTTTCTCCACTTTATTTCCATAGCAAACCTTGGAGAACAACTTGACCAACCTAGTGAAGAGAAACAGTGAACTGGAGAACCAAATGGCCAAACTCATCCAGATCTGTCAACAGGTTGAGGTATGCAGCATTTTTTTCAAGGTCTTTTGATTTTTAGAATGGTCATTAATGGAAGACTATGTAGTTTTAAAACTGCTACCAAAATTTTAATGTAGCAATCCACGCCCCCTCAAGAAACGAGAGCTCAACTTGGTGAGCACGGTGACGTCTGTGCCAGTGGTTGCACCCGTAAAGACCCTTTCCAAATAACTAGAATATCAGGGAAGTTTATTTATTTCCATTCAAAAACTTTAACATGCATCGATTATGCATTTAGGGCCCACAATTTAAACAATTTCAATTTGTTTTATTTTTGCAAAGTTTGGACCTCTATTTGTAAAACCCATGGAATTAGCAATTAAAATATTAAAATACTGTGGGGAAAAAAATCAAGACAAACTTTGGAAACCATAAATGTTTTAAATGGAGTGTCATACACTACATACATACATACATACATACATACATACATACACATCTACTATACTCATAGCACGTGCAGAGGTTTACCCAGAGGTCATTAAAATTACATCAGTTTGGTTCAATTGTTTCAGTTGGGTTTGGGGAAGACTGACAACTGACCAGAAGACCATCATTGATATCCTTCATAGGATGGGCAAGCCCCAAAGGTTCTTCGCTAAGGAGGCTGACTGCTCACAGAGTGCTGTGTCCAAGCATATCAATGGAAAGTCTAGGACAAACTGTGTCATGAGAAGATGCACCATCAAGAGATGACTGTGGGCTTCAGCGGATTATCAAACAGAGAAGATTCAAGAATCTGTCAGCGATCCAGAAAGAGTAGGATGAGTTAGGAGTCACAGCTTCACAGAAACACCAAATTCAGATTAATTAGGGAGAGGGGGTAGAACTGTTAGTTTCTCAGGTCACACTGTTTTTGAGCCTGAGCGAATGTACAGTACTTTAGAAAGCACCTCAACTGGGCTAAGGAGAAGAAGGACTGGACTGGCTCTTTTCCGATTAAAGTAGTGTGCCTTTCATTTGGGAATCAAGGTCCAAGGGTTTAAAGAAAGAACAGAACCCAAACTTTCGTCCTGTGTATGCAGGCTGGCTCAGTGGGACAGCCAAGGTAGGTATGTGGAACAGCACAAGATTAGAGGTTGGTGGGTGGTGGGGAAAACCTTTTTTTTTCTATTCATCCATTTTCTTTACCGCTTTATCCTCACATGGGTCTCGGGTGGAGTGGAGCCTATCCTAACTATCTTGAGGTAAGAGTCTGTGTAGATACTGAACTTGTAGCCAGCCAATCGCCCGGGACATACAAACATACAACCATTTGCACAAACGTTTACACCTACGGTCAATTTAGAGTCTTCAATCACCCTACCATGCATGATTTTTTGATGTGGGAGGAAACAGGAGTGCCTGGTAAAAACCCAAGTAGGCACATGGTGAACATAAAAACTCCAAACAAACTCTTATAGATTACAGATATTATAGAAAGTAGCAGAAACTGTCTTAGTGCAATTACTGCAATTGTTCATTCAAATATACTGAAAGGATTGAGTTCATTAGCGGGTGCATAGCTTTAAAATCTGAATTTTGTGCTCTTTTTTGTAAATTGTGAGTCAGAATTACTATCATCACTGATTTCATTTGTCCATTCTCTGTCCCGCTTACCCTCACTTGGGTCACAGGTGTCCTGGAGCCTATTCTAGCTGACTTTTGTCAATAGGAGGGGGGAACCTGAATGTCGATGGCGACAACATGCAAAGTTCTCATAGAAATGTCGGGTTGGAACCCACAACCTCGGAATTTATTCACTGTGGCAGCTCTTAAATCCAGTCAGATATCAAATCTGATAAGATATACTATATTGTTTGAGGTACAATAACATTCACAGGTCATTGTGGCGACATGATGTCCTGATGTGAACCCATACCTCTCTGCAGAAAATGAAACACCAGGCATTGCTCTTCTGATTTATCTTTATATCTGGAACTGTATTGTGATTGAAGTGGATGTAGCCAACAATGTGACGCTTAAGTAGCGTTTTGCACTAAACACAGACTGTAATGATTTGGATGAAAACCCCCATACTAATAATAAATAAACATCATTTCCCTTGGTCAGATTTGGCTGTCCTCCCTGTGAAGTTTGGACATTATACTGACCCAGCTCCATTTTCTCAAGCGTCACTTTGAGGTCTGTGAATGCATCTACTCAGCCGGTCAAAGCTCAATGACTACTGGATGATTCATTAAGTACAGGCAAACCCAACAGCATGTGAAGATTGTCTGTTGTCTGCGTACAAATAGAGTATGATATAGGACATGCCTCAGTCTCAACAGATCAGAACCTAATATGCCGTCCAAAAGGTTTAAATAAATCATTTTGAATGTCATTTCCTGTTACAATTGAGAATTGGTTATGTTCTGATGCCCATAAATACTGAAGATCAGTTGTTGAATTTGTAGACAGGACTATTCGGTAAAAAAAGAAAAACTATAAGTAGCAAGGTTCAGAGGGCAAATGGGAGGAGGAAAGAGTTTGCACAAAGAGAAGTTAGTTGAGTGAGCGCGTGTAAAGATAATTCTGAGGAGCTTTGAGGCCGACCTGGATTCCCATCCTCCTAGTTTGCATCATCCCATATTGATTCAGGAGATCCAATCAAACACTTTGTGCCGATATGTCAGCAGCTTCTGTTCCATCCAGTCTTCTTTTTTGTTTGGTTTTTGTTTTGTTATTCATTTTCTTGTGCTGGAATTTACAGAACTCGATGGATTCTTGTTTCTGAAAAGCAAGCAAATAGTATGCATGCCTTCCCAACAAGCTAGAAAGCCAAATTGAGAGCTGCCTGCCTGTATTTATGGAACGTTCGGGGTAAAAATGTTTTGTGCAAACACATGATGGGAGATATGCCAGCAGAGACTCATTTTGTATTCTATTGTATGTAAAAGGATGTGGGGGAAAGCTTTTGTATATAAAATTGAATAATTGTATATAAAATTATAGCAAGTGCAAAAAAAAAGTTTTTTTTTTTCACCATGACCACCACTCTGCATGTACTATCTAAGGGTGTCCCATTTGGCATTTGTTGGAAAAAAAAACGTTCACTTGTTTTCACATTTACTATATGACAATTCATTTATGTACTTACATTTAGATAAAATCTCAACCGCAAGACTTCCCCATTTTACTGTACATTTTATTGTACAGATGGGCAAATAACCGTTTTTTTAGGTCATTTGAACCTAGATGTAGTCTATATCTTAATTATACTTTGTCATATTTCCAAGCCCTCAAATTCATATTAATTATAAACCCCAATTCCTATTTAGTTGTGATGTTGTGTAATACACAAATAAAAACAGAAAACAAAGATTTGCAAATCCTTTTCAATCTATATTAAGTTGTATAGACTACAAAGTCTTTATCCAAACTAAGTTTTTTTGAGAGGCCCAAATATTATATTATATCATTTTGACATTGATGCTACGACAGGGACAACAAAACTGTGAAGAAAAATTTGAAATGGTCAAAATAAAAACACCTTTTTGGAACATTCCACAGAACAAGTTAATCGCAAACAGGTGAGTGTCATGTTTGGGTATAAAAGGATGGGGGTGAGGTTCACCGCTTTCTAAACAACTGTGAAAAACAGGCATTATCGTGTAAAGGTGACTGCTACGTGGCCTCTGGAATGCTTGACAAAATCACTGTCAGTTAACACAGTTTGTTGCTTCAAGTTAAAAGTCTATGATGCAACACCCGCAAGTGCCACCATTTTCTCTTGGCCCAACCTCATCTGAGATAAACTGGTGGAAAGTGGATGAGTCCACATTTCAAATTACTTTAATGTATCGAAAATAATGCGGAATTTTTTCCAGAAATATTTTCAAAAAGACCCATCGATACGGAGGTAGGACCCAAAATGCAGGAGACGGGAGACGCAGAGGTAATTCGAGAAAAACGCTTATTGTTCCACGGTTGGGGATCGGGCAGGCAGTCAGGTGCAGCAGCGGCAGTCAGGACGTCGGGCGTCGAAAACAGGTCCACGGGCAGGCAGGAGTCGGTACACAGGAGGTCGATCAGGGAAGGCAGGAGTGTCAAGGGAGTCAGGCTTACGGGGTCGGTCGGAAAACAGGCGGAGGTCGGTACACATGGGTTGTCTCAGAGATACGGGAGTGCAGGAACGGGGCATGAATTGCAATGATCTGGCACTGGACCAGTCGTCCCCATGGTCCTATATACACCGGGGCCAATCAGCCAGCATGAGGCGCAGGTGTGTTCCTCCCAATCAGCGCGGCCGCGCGGGAAACCACACAGCCAGGGCTAAACCGGTAGGACTATGACAGCTCTATAACCGCCTCGGGAGAGTTTCGCATTTTAAAATCGTTAGTTATTTGTTGCTCCTGCACCAAAGATCAGAAATGACTGCCCGTGAGTTGGTTATAACTTAAACTAAGACAAAAAATGTCGACTACAACAACTAGTTGTGCAGGTGCTTTTAAAAGAAATCTGTGATCGCTGACGCAAGGAACCCGGAAGCAGCGTAGCAATCCAAAACAACGAGAGCCCAATGACTTCAGGTCGTTATCAAAACAACGTGAGCTCAAACTATTTAGTATGAGTGTAATAAGTACAATTAAAAAAACGGGAGAGCGCACACAATTGGAATGCCCAATATGCTTGTTTCTACCAGGGCAACGTTTATAAAACAGTGGTGAGGCCGGCCATGATGTACGGATTAGAGCTCTGAAGACACAACAGGAAGCAGAACTGGAGGTAGCAGAAATGAAGATGCTGAGGTTCTCGCTCAGAGTGAGCAAGTTGGATAGGATTAGAAATGAGCTCATTAGAGGGACAGCCAAAGTTGGATGTTTTGGAGACAAGGTTAGAGAGAGCAGACTTTGATGGTTTGGACATGTTCAGAGGCAAGAGAGTGATCATATTGGTGGAAGGGTGTTGAGGATGGAGCTGCCAGGCAAAAGAGTGAGAAGAAGACCAAAGAAAAGATTGATAGATGTTTTGAGGGAGGACATAAGGACAGTGGGTGTTAGAGAGGAGGATGCACGAGATAGCCTTAGATGGAAAAAGATGACATGCTGGGGTAACCCCTAACGGAACAAGTCAAAAGAAAAAGAAGAAGACGCTTGTTTCTACGTAGTTTGAGCTCACGTTGTTTTGATAGCCACTAGATGCCGTAGGAAAGCTGCTACAGATTGGAGCTGGATTGAGGTGGAGAGGCTGCGCTGTACAACCCAAACTCTTAGGATTAAAAAAAATGTTTCCTCACAAACACTATGGATGGCACAGAGGATGACAAAAAAATGTTTGTTAAACAGTTAATAGTCATTATTTTTAAGACTGTAATGTGTCATCAACAGTATTAATAAAATGTTATGCCATCATTGAGCATTTATTTTATTCTGTTCTGACAATTGCAGGGACCAGGACAAGCATGTCCTGTGGCCTGTCCCGAGTTATATATTACCACTACATCAGCACTTGCACAATGATTATTTTCAATGATTGTTGTACAGATAGTTTTTGAAAAACAATACAAGTACAAACGTAACAAAATATTACCAATATTTTGAGCCTTGGTGGTGTGCATTGTGCATTGGTAAAAGGATTTTCCTGATTTTTTTTTTTTTTTTTTTTTTTTTTTTTTAAGTCAACTTTGGAGGTGTGCATTATACTTAATGACGCATTATGCTCGATAAATTACGGTCTTTTTGAAAATCATTGACATCATCTTCTCTGGGCCAAAGATGACAATGTCATTTGGATTCATATCAGTGAAAAGTTCAAAAGCCAACATCTGTGATGGTGTGGGGGTGTGAGACTGCCCATTGCATTGGTGACTTGTACATCTGTGAAGGCACCATTAATGCTTAAAGTTACTGTACTGCGTCCCCCTACAGCATTGCCTTCATGCTCTGAAGACCGCAGTCACTGTTCCAGTGAGTAACGCGTGAAAAAAAAATCAACGAATATGTGAGAGGTGTTGAAAAAAAGTCCAGGGTAGACACCCTGAGGGTTAGTAACTCATTTTCCCCTTGTGTATGTTAGTCTAGGGACAACCGGAAAAAAAAAAACAGACCAAACTATGGAGCACCATACAGTGGCAAACACATGGGTATGCACCATCTTGGAAAATGAAAGATGTAATCTCACATTAGTGACAAGCCCATCACATTGTCCATGTTAAATTTTCACAAGGTTTTGAACTTTTTCAAATGACTTTTTCTTTGGTATTTCCATATGTATTCTGCATCCCAACAGAGTAGCTACAATAATTCAAACCTTCGAGCCCACCACCATGCCCCATTATATCAAATTCACATCAACATGTCAAAGAGGTAGCAAAGGCAATAATGTTCATAAAAAAAAAAAAAAAAAAAAAAGTTCAGCTCAGTTGCTGCAAAATGGGAAAACTTTGGGTCCCCCTCGAGAATACGAAGTAAAGTTTTAACAACATATACACGTTTGTAGGGCCACTTGCATAAACATAGTTTGGGATTTGTTCAGTGGTTAATTGGGCGGTGTTAGTTTAGCTTGCAACTGACAACTGTTCCTGACAAAAGTACTTGCTGAAGGCTGAATGCGCATTCTCGCATCATGAAAATGTGCATAAAATTTGGCTTATTTATCTGCCGTCAACAACCTGTCTCAAAAATACTGCATAACAAGATTACATTGATACATCACACTATCAAGTTTAATTTAATCGTGTCCTTGTCTGGTAAATGCTTCCTGTCAGCCATTTAAAAAAGCATAAATGAATGCATGTCTTTTTCAACGTCTTTCTGCAAAGTAACTAAGCCTCATGAAGTAGTTGATTCCAACCCGAGGTAAACTACATTCTTCACTGTATAATTTCTTATTGAGATACTCCACTGACAATGATGAGTTACCATTGGGATCGTATTGGACGACATACTGTAGACTTCCATTTTACTGCACTGACAATCTTGCCTGTTTAATCATTTTATCAAACTGAAATGTGGTATTTCTTGCCAAGGAAGTGACATTTTTATTTCAAGCATTCTAGAAGGTTTTATCGCATACATTTTAATGAACTTTAATGAGTAATGAAGGGGGACTGAGATGTGAAAAATAATTTCCGCGTCACAAACCCTCCCAAAAAAATGGGACAAAACCTTTATCAAAAGAGGATGTCTCACTTGAAGCTTGCTATTTTGGATGGTTAAACTATTATATTCTTCTTCTTTTCCGTTCGGCTTGTCCCGATTATGGGTCGCCACACCGTGTCATCTTTTTCCATCTAAGCCAGGGGTGCTCAATACATCACTGCCTCACTGCTATCGACCGGTCGATCGCGAGGCAGTCTTGGTCGATCGTGGGACGGCATGCCAACAAAAAAAAAAAAAAGAAAAAAAAAAAACGTCAGCCAATGTTCCCTCTAAACTGCGTGCGTGCACACTTATGCACCGCTGATGCAATCTCGCAGATATTCTGCGTTGTGCACACAAAACAAAAATTCAATGCAAAATGAAAGTATAACATACATCTATTCAGTTTGTGTTTTGCAATGTGATTCAACGAGTGAGGGATGACTGGTTGTTTCATCCAATGGCACAATTCACATTCATACTGTAAAAAATGAAAATAAGCCACTAGTTTCTTTAGGCAGCTCACGGAACTTTCTCTAACAACGACCACTCCTCCGCCATACTCTCTTTTCCTAGTTTACCTTAAGATGTATACTAATTATAAATGTTACAGTACTTACGCAGCCAGTCAATATGTTTTATAATGGACGAGATTTTCTCTTTTCTCAGTGGGAAAGGTCTGGTCTGAAGCCAAAGCCGAAAATGCAGGATGAGATGGTGTGTAATTTTAAAATTCCACGTTGGCACAGCCTGATCCGGGATGAAAGCACAGACAATACAGCGCACAAAAAGCTAATTCTGTATTTTAAATATAGTGGGCAAACTAACATTAACCTGAAAACGGTTTGGGAGCATCAACATCATCACCTCCAGTAAATTCTTTGCCTGCTCTTCCTTTAGAATAACCCCTACTCCATTTCTCTTCCCATCTTCTCCATGGTAAAAGAATTTAAACCCTGCTCCTAAACTTCTAGCCTTACTCCCTTTCCACTTGCTGTCTTGGATGCACAATATATCAACGTTTCTCCTAATCATCATGTCAACTAACTCCTGAGCCTTTCCTGTCATAGTCCCAACATTCAAAGTCCTTACACATGGCTGTATTGTCTGTGCATTTTTCTTCTTCTTCTGCCAACTAAGTTGCTTTCCTCCTCTTTTTTGCCTTTGACCTACATTATCTGAATTTCTACCGACACCTTGCAGATTAACAGTGCTGGGGGTGGCCGTTATGGAGTTCCTTTGATGAACGCTTGGCACAGTTTTATGCCGGATGCCCTTCCTGATGCAACCCTCTGCATTTATCTGAGCTTGGGACCGGCCTACAGGTCGCTTAATATTCTGTTCGCCAAAGGGCTGCAAATAGTCATACAAGCAATCAGATGAGGAAAATCAACACATTAGGTACACAATCCACATACACTTTAATCTATGTTAAAGTACAAATAGAAGCAGTCAAATAAACAAAGTCAATACATAAGTAACAGAATTAGAAAACTACCTAGTCTATGTTAGACTTAAAGTTAAAAGGGTATGTGGATAAGATGTTTTGAGTCTAAAAAATGTCAAGGATATGGGGATGAAAGAGATTCAAACCAATGGCTCTCACTCCAGTAGTTGCAGGTTGAGTAGTCTTCGCGATCCTCATTGTATAAGTTGTGTTGGTTGAACAAGATTATGCAGTTACTCGCGTTCGATGGATTTTCAACATTAACGGTTTGATCACAAACGCATCACGTTGCAAGCCACCCAACAACGTCTAGTTGTTAGCAAGAGGGGCTAGGCTAAGCTAGGCCGCGCTGCTTCAAACGCAAACGAAATATGGCTACAATTTGGGAACTAAGATTTCACAGAATGATTCTTATTCCACTGAAGTCGTCACTAGGAGCGTCCCACGTCAAGTATTCACAACATTCGGTCCAAATTCAGCAGGATTTATTTATTGTACGACCGAGTTTGCCGGAGCCTCCTCGTTTTCGCTGCCACCAGGTCGGGGAGTGGAAGCAGACTGCTAAAATATTATAATATTATATGAATATATATATATAAACACACATACTTGCAGTATATGTGAATGCTATGTTGCATGAATTGTAGTGGTGCATTTTTAAAGTCAATACATGCAATATTTTTTTACTCTCAGAATGTTGCATAAATTGACTTTACATGTTGCGGTGCATTGTTCCTACATTTTAAACTGTTTCTTCACTTTGTGTGGGTTCATTCCTAATGCAGGACCCAATTAAATATTACTTTCATTCTTGATACAAAATTGAATGTTCGTATTTGCATATTGAATTATTTATTTTAAAAAATAGTCATGATTATTATATACTGTGAATATATTACATTTGGCTTGTTTAAAACAAGATCAGATAGGATAATAAAAAAATTTCACGAGCATATCACTAGAGTGGGGAGGGCTATTGGAGGTCATCATGCTATGATGGGTATTAGTCAGATGAAGCCACCCCCCTGTTAAAAAGTGTCACACTTTGTGATCTTACAAAATATGACATGATATAGGATATGTCATACATTCCAACTTGCTTTGTATCATTTTTAATTTTCATTTCATTTCATTTGCATTAAAGGGTTAATTTTAGGGTTAAAAGTTACTCTGGATTAAAAGGTGTTTTGTTTCTGCACCAACACTTAACATGCCATCCATTTTCCAAACTGCTTATCCTCACTAAGGATTACGAGCACGCCGGAGTCTATCCCAGCTATCTTCAAGCGAGAGGCAGGGTACACCCTCAACTGGTCGCCAGGCACATAAAAACAAACAACCATTCGAGTCCACTTTCACACCTACGGTCAATTTCAAGTCTTTAATTAACCTAACATATTTTGGGGATGTGGGAGGAAACTGAAGTATCTACAGAAAACCCACGAAGGCACGGGGAGAACATGCAAACATAGGGTAGGCTGGGCTGGAACCAGGGTCCTCAGAACGGAGAGGCAGGTTGTCCACCGTGCCACCACATGAATACTTTATTCCTAATAATAAACAAGTGGATCATACGCTCAAATTGTACATTCTAATGTGGGTGCAATATTTATAATCAAATATTCCATCATTTCATAGGGTGAATGAGTGACATAATTGTGTTGTATAACAAAATATGTCCCATTAAACTAAATCAACAGCATTTTGATTTGCTATATTCTCATGAAGAAAGTCTGGTTTCTTCATTTTAATGGTACTTCAAATGAAATGTCCATGTAAGAAAAGCGCTTCATCAGTTGCGATTTGTATTATTTTAATTATTCTAAATTTTTTTAGCCCTAACTTTTGATGACGTAAAGCTATCACTTCATGCAAACTAGTCTTGTATGAGATATTTTAAATGGTTTGTCTCGTTCTGTCCAGGTGAACACCGCCATGCACGAAGCCAAGCTGGTGGAGGAGTGTGACGAGCTGGTGGAGATAATTCGCCAAAGAAAGCAGGTCATTGCAGTAAAAATCAAGGAGTCCAAGGTAAAAGGCTCTCAAGGACACATTCATAGTTTCAAGGACACAAAGAATAACACGTATGTTGGGAAAGTCTGAGTAAAGAATTTCTCATTTAAACTTTTAAACGATGTGTTAATTGTAACATGTAAAGATGAGTGATAACATGTTTAGTTGAGAAGATGAGGGAAGAATAAATAAATAAATAAATCTATTCCAAAAATGTAAATACCATTTCATCCCAGCAGTTCTTCAATGCAGTTTTGATTAGTTGAGGCCTGCAATCAATAACAGTCACACAACAGCTACTAGAATATAATTTAGGGGAATTTTAAATAAATTTACTTTGAAATCCCAGTCCTCCAGTTGGTTAAGTTGTCTTTGAAGACCTTATTAGGTGGGAATGGAGGTTTTGAAATTTAAGTTTTAATGAATGACACTTAATGGACACTTTAATAGGTACACTTAATCTGTTACAAGATATGTAATCAAAATATTTTGTGGGGTTTTCAAACTCTGCATGAGTGTGTGTGTACAGTATTTTGATTATATACAGAAGATCAAATTATTATGAACACCTCTCATTATTGCAAACTGCAACAAAATCCACCTTTTTCGTACACCATGTTATTAGATCGTTTACCTAATAGTAGTATACCTGTAAATACATGGTTATATGGTTAATAATAACCTACTTTCTTGATACTATCTGTTTAAGCAGAGCCTATGAAAGTGCAGTACTTTTTTGTCACCTCATGGTTTTTTCTCCTCGACACTTTGTTTTATTTTTTAAACTTTAGGACTGCAGGATTAATTGTTACACAATCCAGCGTAATTCAGATAGTTGTACAGGGACCATGAGCAAAACTTACGTAGTTGTCAGTCTTCAAAAATAGAAGTTGCTGTCGCTTCTGGAGAGGAGTCCGTCCCTTGAAGAAAATGAGCCTCTGCAACCAAAAAACATGATTATGCAGGCATTGATCACGGCTTGGATAAGGTGCTCTCACTTTTTCCGTCATTTCATTGTAAGAAATCTTGGTGCTCTCAAAGAAGGTTTATTATCTTGTCCCATGTCCTAATGTGTGTGTCTATGATGATGCGTTTTTAATGCACCTCCCTGCTCTATTTTCATCGTAATGTTCAAATGTTTTTCCTACATTCTAAAACATTAAATCAAACATTTATTTTTATTGGACAGTATTTGGGGACAATAAAAGAAGGAGTACAATTTGTGCTCAAGCTGTGAATTGTTCATGCTTTACACAGGTGGGAGCAGTGGGAAAACAAGTTAACTTAAGGAACAAAAAGAAAAGTTTGGCATATATTTGTTAGAAAGTGGGTCAGAGAAGTTTGGAGATGACGCCTCAGAACTTGGGCTGGTTGTACTGTCAGTCTGCTAACATTTTGATGCTTTTGTCCCTAAGAGCCAAACTGTAAAACTTCTGTCTACGGAAGAGCTTAAAGGGGAATTCCAGTGCTTTGCATGAACAGTGTATCCAATAGGTCTTTTGACAATGTGATATTAAATCCTCTCTCATTTAATAGTATTTTGAGAAGATTACGAATTACGAATTTTCATGGGCGCTGCCATTTTCGCGCATCTAATTTCACAGAATGCCACTGCCGGAGCGCGCAGCACGCATTCGGCGTTGGCGGAGGCCTTGAGCCGAGCTTCGGCGGAGGCCTTTAGCTGGGCTTCGGTGGCGGCGGAGGGTTTTAGCCTAGCTTCTGCGTCCAGGGGTAACGGCCTCCGCCGCCTGGAAGCTCGGCTCACGGCCACCCGCCGGACCTCGCTCGTCAGACTCTGCGTCCGAAGCTCCGGGGGACCTTTGTTTATGCACGTATGACCCACGCATAGTCCTCCAAGTAGTCAGACTCCGCGTCATTCCGCCCGAAAAACCATCCAAATATTCAACATTATTTACAGCCACAGGTTCAAATCTGTATGGAAGTATTCCTCCGTCTTCCGATAGACCGATACTGCTATTTCTTCATCAGATGAGGATAAATCCGAGAAATCAGAACTGGGCATAAATGTAATCGGGCCTTGGTTGCGGCACGGTACACATCACATACACTCACGTAGGTCATGTGACTCACGAAAATGGCTGCGCCCTCTCTAATAATCATAACTACGTCATCCAACTCCTTCCAGATTTTCTCTTTCACTGCTAGGTCACATCATACCTGTGGGTCATAGTCAATAATCACATTTTACATAACACCCTCATTTTGAAGATTGAGCCTCATCCCTGAATCTGACGCTATTTTCACATTGAAGACATTCTTAGCTAACTCTTGCTTGAAAACAACCCCTACTGCATTTCTCATCCCATCTTCACCACAGTAAAATATTTTAACCCTGGCCCTAAAATTCTAACCTTACTGCATTTCCACCTTTTGGATGCACAATATATCAACCTTTCTCCCCCAAATTTTTTTCAACCAACTCCCAGGCTTTTCCTGTCATAGTTCCACCATCATGGCTACTTTGATGTTCACATCCTCAAAACGATCCTCTTGATGGTCTCCTTGAGATTATGAAAGAGGGGGAGAGATTGGCTGGTTCGGGTACAGCAATATTATTCTCTGCCACAAGCTGTCGAATACCAAGGGGATTGTGAACCAGGTATGGATTGAACTGGACTGTCAGAAGTCTTGCTTGTTCTTGCACACTGAATGGAGCAAACACTGGGGAATCTCTTTAGAGGTTTTCAGATTGATTGTCTGGGCCAAATTACAGGGGAAACATGGACTTTTTTATTTATGTTGCAAGGATGGTGTTTTTTTTGTGCCAGCAGATTATAATGCTCCAAGTGTAGTAGCATACTGTATAACATAGCCCATTGACAACGCCATTAAGTTACCAGCTTGGAACAGTTTCTCAGAGGGAGCAGCCTTTCTGGCAACAGACAGGAAGTCCACATTGGGTAGAGCTTTGATTCTCCCGGACCTGTTGATGACAAGCTCTGAACCAAACCCCTTTTTTAAGTTGTTTTCCCTAGAGTTACTATTCTCATAAATAAAAAATGTAAATGATGTAATTTGTTGAGGTCATGCAAAAAGGTTTATAGCTTAGCTTTCTCTTTATCTGATGAGAACATGTTTTATCATTGGTGTTTTAAAATTAAACTGAACTGGTTGCCTGCCTATCATCGAAACAACTATACACACTCACAATCACACCTAAGGACAATTTAGAGTCTCTAATTAATGTGTGTTTGTGGGATGTGCGAGGAAACCGGACACAGGTGTGGCCGGGATTCGAATCCCGTTCCTCAGAACTGTGAAGCCAACATTCCAACCCAGTTGCCTCACTGTGCTGCCCCAGTACAGAAATATATATTTTCTCTCTATTGTTATTTTTTGGACAGGCACTTATTCTCAGATTTTTTTTTCAATCAAATTTGATCAACACACAGAAATATATTTAAATCAATATCCTCAGAGGCATTTTTTTTGTCTCCAACATTTTGGTTTCTGTTTGTATTGAAATTTTGCAACCATTATGTGGTCACTGCTGTCATTTTTTTTCCTGACATTTTGACTGTCACCATGATTACTTTTTTGGCAAACTCACTGGAATGCATGGGGTTGGGGGCAAATAAGATTAGCAAAATCAACTACCTTGTAGTCGGAAGTGGACTAAAGTAGTCTGCTAAATATACATGTAAGTATCAGTATAAGGCAGAGCAATGTAAAGAGGATTGTAAACATTAAACCATAAAACATTGTTTTTCTAGGTAATGAAGCTGCGTAAGTTGGCCCAACAGATTGCTAACTGTCGTCAGTGTCTGGAGCGGTCCAGTGCCCTCATCACGCAGGCCGAGCAGAGCCTTAAGGAAAACGATCATGCCCGATTCCTTCAAACTGCCCGAAATGTAGCGGAAAGGTGAGTGATGGACACATTCACTGATAATTTGCATAATTTTAGGAGAGGTCATCTATTTTTACATTTGATTTGGCTGAACTTTGTTTGATATCCATAATAATGGACTTCTGGAAGTACCGGTTTTATATGGTTCCACAATTTTAAATAGGTTTTAGATAGTTGGTGCGATAGGACCTGATGGTTGATGTCTTCGGTATTTCAACTTTTTCAATCTACCAATGGCTTTCTTTGTATGTCTTGAATGTGCCACCAGAGTTGCCATGGCAACAGCCTCCTCCCAAGTACTTATCCCTGATGTCAATCTGAATGAAGCTTTCGACAACTTTGCCCTCGACTTTTCTAGAGAGAAGAAGATTCTGGAAGGCCTTGATTACCTAACAGGTACATTGTTTAAAAAAAAATATATATACATATATATATACATACAGACTGTTCAACACCCAAAAAAAGTTTACTTTAAATGGGGGCCTTTTACAGTGTGTTTCAATCAATTTTTGTTACCTGTGGTAAGGCAAAAGGGTTATTTAGCATAATATATGAATATTGAGAATGTAAAGATATCTCTCTTTATTTCTCATGTATAATGTGCAGTCAGTAGTGTGCATAATACGTAGGAACAGTAAACGTTAGAAAATTGGGAAATGAGGTATGAGTAGATGTTTTACAAAAGCCATCAATTAGTTTTAAATCATTTGACTTCTAAGTTGACATATTTAGGTTCACATTTAAAATGTTATAATCCATCTACTCCTTTATTATGTCTATGTGTTGAGGCTGTGATGTAGTCTAGTGTATAGTTTTGACACAGGCAGTATTAATAATACAAAGGTTCACGAGTTCTTTAGTAATGTATGTATTACTGTGGCACACCCTGGTGTTTAATTTTAACACTGCGGCATTCTGGAGGTATTTTCCATCTAACAAAAGTTGCAGAGGGTGGTTCAACATACGTAATGTATAATAATATTTAGATTATAATTATTTATGAGATTATGGGATAGGGAACTAACTTAATTAAAACAGGATTTTAACAACAATACAACAGCGCTAGGTACACTGGGAAATCCCATTTTTGCAAGCCCCCACGACGTCTTCGTAAAAACAATGTATTCATTCATCTTAATATGTATTACTAAGTTTGTAGTTTGCAGTGGTATGGAACTATGCTGCATCATGGATTTGTTTCCCTAACTTAAAATTAGACAAAATATTACCTAAACATTGCAGTTAAATGCTAGTGGTACTCTGATAATTTATCCCCGCCAAAGAATAGTAGAACTATGGCATATGCCGTATTCAAAAAGAAAGAAATACAGTTATTATCCAATTATGAATAAATTAAAGGCTTTTTCATGTTGTTCTTCTGTATTGTCAATTCACTTTCTCGTTCAGCACCCAGCCCACCATCCATCAGAGACGAGCTGTGCACAGCGTCACATGACACCATCACTGTTCACTGGACATCAGAGGACGAGTTCAGCGTCACTTCGTATGAGCTGCAATACACTATATACACTGGCCAGACTAATTTCATCAGTGAGTCATGTGACACACACACACACACACACACACACAAATGAATATTCACAATCATTTGTATATGGTCTAATGATGACTTTAGCATGTTACTGTGTGGAATGCAGATTCTTATAGACACAAATTAAAATATAAGAACTAGTCAATCAATGTTTTTGCCATATGTTAAATATTTTATTATGTTCTATTCTAGGGTAACCTAGATTTTCTCTCCCATCTATTTTCTGTCCTCAATGTTTAAACAGGCGGCACGGTGGAACACTGCTTAGAGCGTTGGATTCACAGTTCTGAGGTCTGGGATTCAAATCCCTGCCCCACCTGTGTGGGTTTTCTCCGGGCAATCCATTTTCCTCCCGCATCCCAAAAACATACATTCATTGGAGACTCTAAATTGCCCCTAGTTTGAGTAGATTGTGAGTGCGACTGTTGTCTGTCGCTATGTGCCCTGTAATTGGCTGACAACCAGCTCAGGCTGTAGCCCAAATGCTGCCCGAGGATAGCTGGGATAGGCTAAGGCTTCCGTGACCCTTGTGAGGATAAGATGCTCACAAAATTGATGGATAGATGAATGTTTAAACAGAAACTGAGAAGGTCTATGCTTACCACAAATTGTAAAACTGGACCTAGATGACCACAGTGAAGCTTTCACTAGCAAGATGCACTAGTTCAAATCAAATAATGTTCTTTCATTAAATTTTTAATTTTCAGCCCACCACTAATAGTTACTTATAGTAATGGTATTGGATGAAGGCTTAAGATTCTATAAAATGCTAACGACTGTTGTTGAAGTCATGTGTCGAATAGTCAGAAGAACAAGTTTATCCCCAACAATAACATTAGAAGTTAGAATTGACTTGCAAAACAAGAAAGGTATCCCGTCTGGTCACTGTTATAGACTACCAAAATTTCTAATCTTGGTTCATTGTGGCATTAGCTGGAACGCTGTCCAGTGTACCCTTTAAAGGTTTAAAAGAAGTTGATGTACATTACATACTGTGACTCAATTTTAGACATTTCATAATTGAATGGTTGTTTTTGTACCCTGCGATTGGCTGGTGATCAGATGAGGGTGTACCCTGCCTCTCGCCCAGTGTTACCTGAGAGAGGCTCTAGCATGGCCGTGACTCTAGTGAGGATAAGCGGTACGGAAGTTAGATGGATGGCTAATGATTACAGCAAGTTCTTGCTCCATTAGTAAATGAAATTATATTTAGCACAATGTGAGGGAAGAAACAGAATGAACGTGAAAGAGTGGATAGTTGGTGTAATGAAGGTAAAATACCTCTCACTGAGGATGGCTTGATTATTCTGCATAATTATGGGCACTTGTACACATTTATACACGCACACATAAACAGCTGCACCTCTCAACTTTAATCTGCCGCTTTTATGCCTTCAGCCTCTGCTCGCTTTACTCATGAGCAGCCTGACTTTTCTCCATCTATCCGTGAAAGTGGAGTGCCTTGGCATGTTTGAAACATCAGGATTCATTTCAAACTCTGACTCAGTCATTCAGCCTAATGCTGCCACACAGTCCTGAGAGACTCACAGCAGACATTGAGAAACACAGAAACCATTAGGCCCGCCACACCACTTAGGTTTTTACCATTGTAAATGTTCAAAGCGGCTAAACGCTCCCATTTGACCACCAACTGATCTTTCTCCTGGTCTCGCTCTCAGCCCTCCTGGGAGGGATAAAGTACTGTCTGTGGAGAGCCATGCGAGCAAACCACAGAAAACAAACAATCGGCAAGTGAAAGCAAGAAGCACCATGCAAAAATGAACAATTAAGCAGATGAAAGAGGTCTTGCTCTGTAAATATCTAATAGTCTATCTATGTTATTAGCGGATATGCTTTGCAGCTCTGGGGACCCAGGTTCAAATATGACTTCGCCTGTCTGGAGTTTGTATGTTCTTCCCATGGCTGTGTGGGTTTTCCCCGGTTTTCTCTCACATCCTAAAACATGCATCATAAGTTAATTGGAAATGTCAAGAAGAATGTGTGTGAATGTGAGTGCAAATGGTCGGTTATATGTCCCCTTTTGGATTGGCTGACGACCAGTTCAGGGTATACCCCACCTGTCACCCATTGTCAACTGAGATAGGCTCCAGCATGCCAAAGACACTAGTGAGGATAAGCAGTATGGAAAATAGATGGATGGATGTATCTACCTTGGCAAATTTAGAATAAATCATTGGCAGTGAGTCAACTTTGGTTTTCTGATAATGTATCATCACTCAAAGAAACTATCGCTAATCTTAATAATTATTTGGAGCAGCAGCAACAAAAAATAAATACATCACATCTTTAGAAGTATTACAATTTTAATGCAGTTGCTTATTAATTGATTAGTTTCTAAAATTGCACTTTACCATCATTTCAACTTCTTTTGTTTATACCCTCTGAAGACTGCTTTAAATTTTCTGTTTTATGTCTAGATGGTCCTTTCTTGGCCTCTATACAATAACCACAGAATTTCTCTTCCATGCAAAGCCATAAACTCCTCGACCTTTTTACATATTTGGAAAGAGGGAATTTGCTAATCCATTAGTTGCTCAGGCGGCACGGTGGATGACTGCTTAGAGCTTCTGCCTCACAGTTCTGAGGACTGGGGTTCAGCCCCACCGGTGTGGAGTTTGCATGTTCTCCCCGTGCCTGCGTGGGATTTCTCTGGGCACTTTGGGTTCCTCCCACATCCTCAAAACAAGCATTAATTGGAGCCTCTAAATTGCCTGTATGTGTGATTGTGAATGTGACTGGGTGTTTGTCTCTATGTGCCCTGAAATTGGCTGGTAACCAGTTCAGGGTGTACCCCTCCTTCTGCCCAAAATCAACTGGGATGGGCTGCAGTACTCCCATGACCCTTGTGAGGTTAAACAGCTTAGATATTGGATGGATGGATGGATGGATGGATGGATGGATGGATGGATGGATGGCACATCTGAATGTAGTGCAGGTTTATTTAATTGTTACAGGAAAATAATTGCATTTGTAAGAAAACTATCTTTTTTGAGTATTTTCACGATTTTCCCATCATCCTCCTGTGCTTGCCCTTGTCAATATACTTGTCCACTGTAGTCAAAATTTCTTCACACGCAAAGACTAATTTTTATCAAAGCTTTACACCACAATTCGACAGAATGCCATCTTGTTTACATACAACTGTTCATGGTAGCCCTAACTTGCTAGGCTACATAGCGTTTTGTTGCCTTCTTGCAGGCCGTATCGTATTAAAAGTATTTAAACGCACCTCAAGCAGTCTGTGAAAGAACCAATGATGACTGCTACACATTTTCCTCATTTTGTTCTTTTTTCGCCCGACACAATACATTGGCGCATCACATTATTATTGTCACTATAATAATGAATGTATTCGGTCGCTTTGACCACTAACATTTTCTGTTTCTGCTTCTCTGCCTATGTTTGATTTGGGACGATAGAGCCCCATGATCATAAAAGACAAAATATGGATGTATCGGAATGCAAGCCATGTAGTGTTGCCACTATTTGATTGAGAGACTGCAAGATTTTCGGGAAAGACCAAATTTGTCTTCTGGTCTGATCCAGGCACGATCTGGAAACAAAAGCACTTCTAATTGGACCAATTTGACAACAAACAACTCACAGAGAGAGGATCTAGAAAAAAATCTTTAATGTACAATATTTGCTTTGTCAAGGAGCCTGATGTCCTCTTTCTTAGCCATACACACACATCAAAATATGTCAGATGGATTGAGGTTGTCAATATCTCATTCAGCATTTGTTCCCTGAAATCTTTAATAACTTCCGCTCCGTATCGTTCCATGTGGTGTTCTTTACAAGCTCTCTTTTCTTAGTCCCATTTAACACTATCACCTTCAAATTGTATTGCCTGTTTAAATGGCCTTTTTTCTTTTTTCAAAGGAAGGATTACCTCAAGCTCCGTGTTTGTGTATTCATAGCCTGTGCTTCAGTGTCTGACTACAGGTGAAAACCAGGTTATTATTAGTATTACAATAGCTATGGGTTTATTGATCTTTTATGCATCTACATTTTTGAAGAAGAAAAAAACTGTCCTTTGTAGTAATGTTTGGCAAATTTACAATCATGATTCTGCTGCTAATTTCTGCTCCTTGTGTGCACCTGCATTTCATCTAACACACTCAATAAAAACACAAATAATGTGTTGATTTAAACCCTGGATTAAATAACATTCGAAAACCAACAACAATTTCTCTTCACAAAATAGAGAAATCGTTAAGTTATAAGAACTATTGGGTTGTAACTAACATACAGAACACGGGAAGTTTCAACTTTGGCTACCCTGGCCCTCTAATGTTCAGTGTTTATTTAGAGTGTTTTGTTTTACTATAGAACAGATAATCCTTTTTTGGATGGGCGACAATAATTAGGACACAAGTCACGCAATATCACCTTGAACTGTGTTGCATCATCAAAGACAAACTGTTGTCATCTCCCAGGATAGCTAGCATGTTTTCCGCTCACATCATCTGTCAAAGACCCAGTTATTCCTTTTCTTCTTGGTCGCCTAGTTTCCTGTTACTGTGCCTTACTTTGAAGCCGCAATGTTTTACAAAGCTGTGAAGCTGCTGTTAGGAAGCCCTTTTGTTCACACAAGACTCGATAACAAACCGCTGTGTACCGAAAAAAATTGATTCAGCAAAAAGGGGCAATTGAGCGCAGAAACACATTTTCTCTTTAAAAGCATAACATTTTATCACCTTTTTATACCACATTAAAATAGGAATGTTTGTGAGGTAAATCATGACCAGTGGCCAACATTGAAATTGTGAAAGAAAGCACAAATTCTGCATCTGTCACTTCTAAATAACCCTCCATCTAAGAGTTACTTCCCTCATTCATTCTTTAAAGCGCCTCACATTTAATGGCCTTATTTACGTCCTGTGAAGTATTTATATTTACAAGAAGACTCTCCACTATTACTTATGGATGTATGTTGTTGCCCCTCACTAAATATTTCATTAAGTCCCGGAAGGTTTGAAGTCAGGATTGTTCCCGGAGTTCCGGTTAACTACCGCAGGGAAAGATTTAAGGAACAGAATGATGAAAAGAACTTGCTAGTATAGATTTAACTGTATGCTACAAACTTTAATCCGAACTGTAATGGGACAGAAATGCTTTGTTTTATGAGGCATTTAAATGTTTGTAATGTCTAAAGATAATCCTAGTGATAATGGTTATTGACAGGCTCACTGACATCATAGTTCACTGACATTGTCCACTTACAGTAACAGAACAAGGAAATTCTTAATAGCCAGCTGTCCAATTATTCTTCACTCAAGGATTTTAATTCAATTTATATTCAATGTTTGTTATGACAGTGTTTGAGAGGAAACTTAAATGCTTCAAAATGAGAATAGCACACTGGCATGGCAGGAAAGCCAAGGTTAAAATACATCAAGAGCTAAAGTGGGGAAAAGTGAATTGCTATCGGTGCATTGCATCGATTCACCCGAGGTATACGAAAAATCCCCCTGCTTTGCCTACGAGAGGTGCCGTTATCATGTCCTGTTTCCAGACATTTGAACAGGACAAGCTATCAATTTCTTTTGCCCCCAGCTTGTAGTGCTCACTGACAACAGCCCCCCAACCCCACCGCACACACACACACACATACACCAAACACCCCCTTCCCCGTTCCAACGTGGTTCATGATAATGAGGATAACAAAGTTACGAAGTTGGGCCTGGGAGGTTGTGGTGGTGGTGGGGGGGCAGTATCGCATATAAAACCTGATGGAAAGGTAATGTGACGGATAACTATGTGCACATAGATTATGCTTACCACCTGAGGCTGTGGGCTCATCAAGCTATTGTACAGTGCGATGACTACGTGTGGTTTGGGGTGAATACACAGAGGTCTGGTTCAAGTTGAGTGAGAGTCCAAGAGAACTACTGTGCCTAACCTTCATTGTTAGGATAACATGGCGTGCTGTTTTCTGCATGTGCGCCAGGTTTGTACAACTCTGCCGACAGCTGGATGATTGTGCCCAACATCAAGCAAAACCACTACACGGTGCACGGCCTGCAGAGTGGCACACGCTACGTTTTCTTCGTCAAGGCTATCAACCAGGCCGGAAGTCGAAACAGCGACCCGGCCCGCCTCAAAACCAACAGTAAGTCATGTGGCACTTGTCTGCAGCTTCTTTATGAACATTCAAAAAACCTTTTTTAGTTTGCCTTTTCATAGTTTTTAGTCTGTACAGTACTAACTACTCAGTTAAGATTCTCTTCATGTGATTCAATTGTTTTCTCTCTTGCTCTTTCTCTCTCTCTCTCTCTCTCACTCACTAACTCTCACCTTCACTCTGTCACTCCCTTCCTAAGTCCCTCCCTTCCTTCTTATTGAAGCAAAATATGATATATACGCAATTTTGTGTTAATCTGCACACCTTCCATTTATACTGTACAGAACTAAAGTTTCAGGGTTATGATGCAGCATTACATATTTCAGTGGTTTGTCATTTGCTTACTTTTGGTATGTCAGCATCAGATCACACAATTGAAATATGTTGAACATATAATTTTTTAAAAGGTTGGTCAGCTGAGTGTACACTACTTCCTTGTTCTCTTTCAGATGCAACTGTCACACAAAAAGAAAGTTGCCTTTTTTTCCTTTTTCAGATAATTTTTCAGATAAAAATAGTTTTGTCGTATGTGACTGGTGCAAAAATAGCCATATATCATCTTCTATGCTCTTGTTTGCCTTTCAATCATGGTAAATGTTTCGTAAAATGGTGTCACCAAATGTTGACACCAACAAATAAGTAATTCAAATACGTATACGAGAAATTAAATACGACATTGCACACCAGTTAAAAGGCCGCACCCACTCTGTGCAGCATTTTTTTAGTTTTTTCCATACACGGGCCTTGTCGGGTATACTGTATAAAGGCAATTTAGAGTATAAGTATAAGCACTGGTACATTGTAAAAATTTGATATTCACACAGACTTTGTAAATGTTTATTTATATACCTTGTTTCCAAACAGTGATCAACACAGCAGTAGATTTTTTTTTAATCCATTCTTGCCCTGTTCACTGAAACCAATAAAGTATTGGGGTTGAACAGCCTCAGAAAGTCTCACATATCTTTTCAGTCTGTCAGTCACTCCCAATGTCATTTTCATCTCGAGTTACCGTTGAAGTTGTGCATGTAGGAAACTAGCATTTTAATCGCTTAGTGATACTGGATTATTTCCACGTGTTTAAAATCCACCGGAAGATCTTTGCGTATGACTATTTTTTGTGAAAGATTTTTAAATTGGTTAAATTGAAAATATATATTTTGCATTTATGAGTGTCTTTCAGCATCCTTTCAGGGCGCTGTCTTTTTCTGTGGCGAATTGATCTAATTTTTCTTTTACGGCCAATCAAGATACATTCTTCTTCTATGGCTATTTGAGATAGATTCTTCTTCTACTTCCAATTTAGGTACATTCTTCTTCTACGCGCGCTGAAAGTAAAGTCTCATTCTTTTTCCTTCTCATATTAGAAGCCTCGGCGCATGCCCAAACCCGAGTCCATTGTCAGGAAAGACCATTTTGGAACCCTTCCATCCATTTTCTCAGCCGCTTATCCTCACAAGGGCAGCGGGAGAGCTGGAGCCTATCTCAGCTGTCAACGGGCAGGAGGCAGGGTACACCCTGAACTGGTTGCCAGACAATCCCAGGGCACATAGAGACAAATAGGTGCACTCACAATAACACCATTTCATTCAAACAATATTTTGTTGTACTTTTAAACTCATAGCCACGAGTGAAAAAAATAACATTTTAACCACAGCAGAAAACAGCCCGCAAGGTTCATAGTGCCCGAAAAAAATAGTGGCTTGTTGTCCAGAAAATATGATAAATTTAACAGAAAATGTATCCCAATCTAAATGGGTAAAAGCATTAAAGTAGAAGTCTGTAATATTCTACTCTTTTTTTTTTTTTCATTATTGTCAGATCTCAGGTTCCACAGGCAGTAGTTTTAAATGTGCATTTTTGACAGCAATGATTTTTTTGACATACCTTGTACAAACAATAAAGCAACAACACTCCAAATATTACACCATGTGAGATGCTCACCTTTTTTATAGACCAGAAAAATGGGTCATCTAAGGTCACATGGATAATAAACACAACATGTTGTATTCCAGGCCAATGCACTCTGTAGTGTTGAAGGATGCTGAGTTAAAAGCTGTAGCCATGTGGCTGATTCGGGATGTTAAATTTCAAAAATAGTTCAGTGGGGCTTAAATGGAGTTACGATGACTCCTCTGAGCGCCTGTCAGGAGCCGAGCTGCCGCGTTAAGGATTAACTGTAATCTGAACGCATTGCTGAGTAAAACAACATGAAACGTGCAAAACTGTTGCACTTGAAGCCACCGAAAGTTTTTCGGATTTTCTTTAAAATAACTTTTGCAGTCAAACCTGTGTTGAAAACATTTCATTCTACTGATTGACCTCTGATGTTATAAAATAAAAAATCTTACTATCATGTAATTTCAATCAAGAGTTAGTTAGGGCTAGACAGCAACGCTTTTTTTTAAATCATCACTGA
This sequence comes from Syngnathoides biaculeatus, assembly GCF_019802595.1. Taxonomy (NCBI): domain Eukaryota; kingdom Metazoa; phylum Chordata; class Actinopteri; order Syngnathiformes; family Syngnathidae; genus Syngnathoides; species Syngnathoides biaculeatus. The sequence continues at coordinate 2,348,651 of NC_084650.1, forward strand.
CTTCAACAATAGTAGCACACAGTTTGCTGTGGTTGACGAGCTCACCCCTCTCCCGAATCAGCTCCAGAACTCGTAACAGCTGTGTTAAATGCAATGAATACGCTTGTTTCCAAGCATGTATTTTCAAAACAGTTGCTGTTTTTTTTTTTGTTTTTATTTTTACTTGACAAGTTTTGCCAGTGTCGTGTGTCATACTCCCATGTTTTCAGGTAAATGGGTTTATAACCATACTCTGGCTTGAACCACATCAGGATGAGTTCAATTCCTAGCCCTTTAATTACATACATTACATTACACGTACATTACATACATTACACGTTATATATTGGCAATACAGTGGCACAGCTCTAAAGCGTTGGCTTCTCAGTTCTGAGGACCAGGGTTCAATCCCGTGCCCGCGTGGGTTTTCTCTGGGCACCCCAGTTTCCTTCCACACCACAAAAACATGCACTAATTGGAGACTCTAAATTGCCCCTAGGTGTGATTGTGAGTGCGAGTGTTATCTGTCTCTATGTGCTCTCCGATTGGATAGCAACCAGTTCAGAGTGTACCCTGCCTCTTGCCCGTTGACAGCTGGTATTGGCTCCAGCGCTCCCGCGAACCTCATGAGGATAAGCAGCTCAGAAAATGGATAGATATTATATAATTTTTTAAATATTTTTTTTACAAAAATGCTGTATTTCTACATTATGATTAATTACGAGGTAATGCATCCTTTTTTGTAGTTTGACCTTCAATGACACAATCTGCAATAAAAGTTTTCCAAATGTAAAAAAAATGACCAAATATAACTGTATTTCAGTGGTTTGTTTTTATCAAAGTGGATTAGTTCTGTCTCACACTGGGTGTGAATCTCATCTACTTTCATCTTCGGCATGCTGTCCTCTGATTCCCTGGGCTGTGACATACGATCTCATTGTGCCCTTTAGTCCATCTTCCCTCTTGCAGCCATCTGTCAGTTTAGCCTGAAGGAAACACATTTTATGTCAGAACCTTGGGTCTTCTGTCAAAGAGATTGTTAGGAGACTTTGTGAGCTAGCTAGATATTAAAACTTCCATTTTACCATGCAGATAAAGACCTATTTTCAATTGTCATATATTTTCCCTATTCCCCAATACTTTTATTCGATCCTATGTTGGTACCAATCATTACTTTGCTATTTTCCTTTTAACAGTGTTACATGTTTTACTGCGTTAACAACAACAAAGGTGTTTGAATGAGTTGTTCAGGAGAATAATCATGCCACCCTTTCACGAAGTAGAGGTAGATATCTGATTTTCACTATTGGAAATCAGAAAAGGTTTAATTGTTTTAACATGGAGAAGGTGTTCTAAAGTTTCTAGTATAAGATTTTTTTTTTCCAGGTTTCACACACCAGATGTCTTGAACAGAATACTGGACGTGATTGAAACAGCACTTAAAATCATGTTGCTGTTACACTCGAAGGTTTTTCACTGGCTTTTAGGTCACTCTGGATTCAAACAGTGAAACCCAACCGTGGCCTAATGCAGTGCCCTACTATTGTTGATAAAAATTTCACTGTGTGTTAAGGTACTCACTGCTAAAAATGTGTCACAGCATCCTGAAGCACGTATGAATTAAGTATGACAAAGGGGAAGGTCGACGATTGTGTGACCTTTTACTGTAGTGACCCGTACTTCTCTATCTCAAACCGGCCCCGACCATCCATCCATCCTAATCCTAAAGTGGCGTGAGAAACCTCTAAATGGAGGCAAGCAAGAAGGGGGATGACAAAGAGCGGGAAGGTTGAGTGCACTGAGGACACCAAATAGCTCTTTGCAGGGACGAGTGTCTGCAGACAAAAGTGCTCTCAATCTTCTGCTTTTTAGTCATAAATACCGCCAATTTCTCTCTCACCCGAACAGGTGAACACAAAATAAGGCCAGCTAAGGCTTAAGAGGCATGTCAGAAAAGTTCCGGGACCGCTCTCATTAAAACTACTCAAATCCAAAGTACAAGCTGCAAGTTTTACCCTTCAGCATTCTTTCCCTGGAGTCAAACACACTTTCCTAGACTTGTTTGCCATGCCTTATTGCCACTTGGAAGCATTCTTCCGGGATCCTCCACAGCTCCGTTGTCACATCTAGCTTGACGTCATCCATGTCTGCTTCAAAATGTATCCCTTTGGTCTTGGGAAAGAGGATTAAAATAAATTATACGAACCGGTTGGGTAAGTAGGGAGTTGCGCCAGGACAGCGTTTTTTTTTTTTTTTTTTTTTTTTTTTTTTTTTTTCATCTCGACCAGGAACTGCTCAGGACATTGCAAACAGGCATGTTGTCATGTTGAAGTATGAACCGAACCAAGTACATTCTCTGTGTACCTGAAGATGTGTTGCCTAATCCTCTGGCCCACACTGAAGGTTAAAACAAAAGATTGTAGTTTGATCTATTAAATTTTTTTTCACCCCATTCCTACGCTTAACACACCCCATAAAGCACAATAATATTTATTCAGCACTTTCTCATTAGCGATTTCACTTTAAACTCAGCCTACCATAAACACATCAGAAAAACTCATAAGGAAAAAAACAAGAGGGATGTAAGCCTCAGTGCTTTACTTCACTCCAATTGTCATGCTCCATTTTAACATTAAAAATGCAAGCTATGGACAAAATTAGTCATTATTTTGGTTTGAACTCACCATATTTTGGGCATGAAATTGAATTAAGCTAACATCTGAACTTTGCCATCCAGACACTTTAAATGTTTGTCTGTTCATGAGCTGTTTGTCTGACTCGTTATTGAATTTATATCAGTCATAAAGTCATGAATTTTGACGTATGCTGTTGCATCCCTGGAACCTAGCTCTGAGTGCTGCAGAGCTGGGTGTACACGCAAAAAAGAGAGCACCGGTTTTAATCACATCTAGCTTGGCTCGACATCCATCAATTTTCCATACTGCTTATCCTCCCTAGGTTTGCAAACAGGCGAGAGGCAGTCGTACACCCTGAACTGGTCCTCAGCCAATCGCAAGGAGCATACGTTGAAGCAAACAGTTGTACTCACATTCACACAAATCAGTTTTCAATTCTTCTTCGTTTCCTTTCGGCTTGTCCCGTTAGGGGTCGCCACAGCGTGTCATCTCAGATGAATGCATATTTGTTTGGCACAGTTTCATGCCGGATGCCCTTCCTGACGCAACCCTTCTGCACAATTTAGTTTTCAATTCACCTGCATAATTTGGGGATCTGGGGGGGAAACTGGACTACTCAGAGAAAACCCATACAGGCACGGGAAAAGCATGCAAACTCCTCATAGCCGAGGCCAGATTTGAACCTGGGTCTTGAGAACTGTGAGACAAATGTGCTCAATGTGCCGCTTGCTAGGCTGTACATTCAAGGTGAAAACAATAATAATGGGTGTATTTTCTTTCCAGCTAAAACTCTGATTTGTAATTAAAAAAAAAAAAAGTTAATTCCGTAAATCACCTATTTTTAAATGTTAAAACGAAGGTACCAGGTAACCCATCATAAAACCTCTTTATTTCTAAGCCTATTATTTTCCATTATTTGCAGTATAATTTGACATGGACTCTAAGTGTAAAATATCAAAACATAATATTGACTTTCTAGTGCCAATACCTACGTATTGTCACTGTTTGGCAGAATTTTTCTATCTCCCTAAGCACTACTTTTCAGGAAATAAAAAAATGCACCATCTTACTAGAGTTGTCAAACACTGCATTAAGTTTGTTGCTATCAGATGCCGTTGTCCAACAAAATCAAGACAACAACACCCCAAATCAATCAATCAATCTCCATTTACCACACTGTCATTGATTTTAATCAATGGCATCAAGAACATGACACCGGTGTCAAAAACTGTGCCATAACGAAATCTGTGCTCAAGTAAACAACAGACAAAAACCATTTTGTACTTCTTAAAAGAAAAAGACAGTGTTTACATCATCCCCATAAACATTTTTCAAAGGACTTAGAGTTAGGAGTGATGCAATAAATAAAATGATAAACTGACTAAACAGTGTAATAGACGGGGAATTAATTTGCATGCAAACGTTCCTCTCGCTCGGGATTCCTTCTGCATCAAGCTATTACAATGATCCACTTTTGACAAAACAGGCTAAATGGAATGTATCTGACCTTACTCATTTCCAGTCGTTACTGTCTATTAGACATCCAGACTTTCAATCTTGAGGCAAGATAATGACACACGGCTACCGCAAAGTGATGGAGAAGGCCGTTTTACAATACTTCAGAGACAGCTGAGTGTTCAATTGCGTTAATCGATTTCTTCACAAGCCATTTCCAAGGCTTTGTATTGGTTCAAAACGCATGTGAATAACTATGAACCTGACCATGTTTGGACAGACAGTGATTTTATAATACTGTGTATATGTTCATTGTTTGTGTGTGTTTATGTCTCTAATAATCATATTAAACACAATGTCTCTATCCAGACAAAAATGGCTGATACGCAAGCACAGGACGGTCGCTGTTGAGAAATTTGCGTGTGTGTGTGTGTGTGTGTGTGTGTGTGTGTGTGTGCGTGTGTGTTTGTGCATGTCTCCTCGCCCCTCACATCTGAGCTTCTACCTTGACTAAGCCTGGAAACCAGGCTGAAAATATTACACGTCAAGGTGCCTGGGGTTGTACACATACTTCTATACGTCCTCTAAAAGAGACTGCAGTAATATTTAGGTGGCATGCATCCCTGATGACAGACATCAAACTGGCTCACAGGCCTTAAGGTAAACAGCGAGAGGTTGGAAGGAGAGGAAGAAGCGGAGATGATGGTGCCGCTTATGAGGGGCTGAGGGAGACTACAAGAACACAAATATTTAATTTCATATTTCTGGTGCAGGTGTTGTATCCATTCCTCCTCTTAATGTGTTCATATAAGACGACACTATAGTCACAATGTCACGATTAACACAAGGAGGTTAGTTGGTTTAAAGGTGCTATAGTTTGCTGTAGTTTGCTATATTGTTAATTTCAGTTTTGTTGCTTTTTTTGGGTTTACCTCATTGATTTGGTTTACAGATGCTTTGGTGTACAAAATATATATAAACTCTAGTCACACTGAAAGTTATTCAACCAAAGACTCGGTTTAATGAAGTTGAATTGAAATTACTTTTTGAATCCCCCAACAGAGGCCACTTTTGTTTATGCCCCATTTTCTTCACCAATACGATTTTAATGTGTTTAACAGTAAAGCCCTACAAGTCTGTAGCAGTGCGCTGCTTCAAGGCAGTCCCACACAGAACACCTTGGTGGATGGTTTGAATCTTTTCTAATTGGTATGGCCTCACAGTTAAATAAAACCAAACTGCATGCTGCCTTCATTTATTATATGAAGTAAAAGTCTGACCATGTAGTATGCATCCTTCAGAATGGACTAGATTAAATTGCACAGGCATTCACTTACTTCTTTCACAGGTTTGATGGAGGGCTGCAGAGTAAGTATTCATCTATAACAATTAACGACTAGTCAAACCCCAAACCAGTCCCGGAGCTCGGATGTTCGAAGTCTTGATTCCAAACTAAGTGTTAAAAAAAAAAAAAAGTGCTAATGACAAGTATGTGGTATGGTTTGTTCATACAAAGTATGAAATAAGAAAAATTGTATCATAAGGTGCTACAAACGAGTACAAAAATAATACATAAATATAAAATATATATCTATATATATAGAGAGGCCCCGTAGCTCAGTGGTTAGAGCACTGGTTTGGTAAACCAGGGGTTGTGGGTTCATATCCCACTGGGGCCTCCACTCCCTGAGAAGGGTTGCGTCAGGAAGGGCATCCGGTGTAAAAGTTGTGCCAAACATATATGTGCGTTCATCTGAGATGACACGCTGTGGCGACCCCGAAAGGGACAAGCCGAAAGAAACTTTATATGTGTGTATATATATAAAAATGGGAAATTACAAAGAAATACATCAAGCGTACTTAAAGTGCTCCTTCTATAGGGAGAGCGGGATTCAAAGGATTAAAAGAAAAAAAAACACATTCCACAGGTGAACAGGTCAGTTAGAAACAGGTCCGTGTCATAATTGAGTATAAAAGGAGCATTCACCCCAAAAGGTGGAAATGCAATGCAATTGGCATTTGTATTTATCAAGTTCAAACTTGGGTAAAGAGTAGAATAAGGAAGATTATTACCAGGAAAATGCCAGAACTTCCTGGGGGTAACAAAAAAGCACAAACAATATCCAACTAAGAGCAGAATCCAAAAGAGGCGTGAGACAGACTGCAGCAAACAGAAAAAAACAAAGGAACAATCTGGCGCCTTCCTAATGTGGCCACGGGCTTGTTGACTTGGGGCTGATTACCAACTAACTCCTCCCAGATGCACACCTCCTCCCTGCACTGCCAGGGGAAACAGGAAGAGACAACTGATGGGAATATATATAACAGTAACTGATGACAACAGTTATTATATATAAAATATTCAGTGCTCAATGTACAAACTTGCTTGTCACCTAATTGCGCCCACCTCTCAAAGACATATCTCCCCGAACTCGTGCTGTTTGACTTGTGCTGGTTCAAGTCACGAGCGCGTGTTCGCCCCTCCAACCTGGCTCTCGTGAGTCGTCCCCTGGAAAGCCGTGACTGAGAGCCCCAGTGTTTGCAAGAGGCTGCGCTGGCAGCGATAAGCAGTTCAAAGAAGCCAGCGCATTAATGTAATTGGCTGCCAGCAGCACATTGGCCTCGTCCTCTCACATCCACAAGCAGTTTCACTCAGCAGGCGGATTATTGGAGGGGAGTGTGCGCGAGAGGATGAGATTGAGAGGATGGGGAAAGAGAGATGAAGGGAAGGACACAGAGCGCGGGGGCTTCGGGAGGAGGTGCGGGGGGTTCATTGTGTCTCATTAAGCCGTGGGAGGCTGAGGGAGCCAACAAGCTAGTGGTGTCAGAGTTAAATGTCAGGTCTAAGAGGGATCCAGTTGACCTCCAACAAGTTTACAGTCGCAATCTTCAGCATGGAATTATCCCCTCAACTTCTCCCTGCTGTCTATCACCTCGTTTGCCCTCTCCGTTTTGTCAAAATTGCTCTTATGTGAATGCCTCAAAATGATGCATTAACAAAATGGAAGGGCACTCCAAAACGCACAGACCTGCAACGAGTTTCAACAGTTAACAAGAGAACAAATTTATGTGCAGTCTGCCAAAGGAAAGAGGACTACTAAATTTGAAGCGTTCTTCCTCATCAACCATTCCACAAAAGAAAGTTGGCAGTGCAGTTTTTGCGTAACCCCGCTGACTTAAAATAACAAAATGCTTATCATATATAATGGCAGTGCCATAGCTCTCTGGATGCAAACTCGGCGCATGGCTTGTTGTAGACTGAACTGTTTGGTCTCATCCCAAATACTAGTTTCACTTTTTCCGAAAAGAAATTTGATGTGAGTTTGTGGACAGAATGATCATAATGAGTCGGTGATTCCATGGGATTGCCAATCCAATCAATTGATGTCATTCTCAAACCACTTTTACCCCTTGGTACAACATTTGCATGTTATCCCTGAATTGCATTAGGATTGTTATAATCCTCAATTTCTTACGTTCTCATTCGTCGCAACAACATCCTTTCGGTGTGAGGATTGCCAATCAAGTTGCATGAGGAACGGTTTCTCACCGATGGCAGCATATTCACCATTGTAACGCCACTTAAAGTTCCCTTCTTCTAATTTTCAAGTCTGTGTGATGTCAGGCTCTGAGGAGGATGCTGGCTGCCTCCCTCCCCTCTCACGAAATGTTTTCACAAAGGCTCAGAGAAGCTTTGAAGTTTTGACTCGCACTCCTTGTATTGCAAATAACTTTCCCCTGATGTCTCTCGAGTTCTCTGCAAAGACGTCTCACTCGCACTTTTTGTTTATATTTCCCCTTTCCTGAACCTCATTCCTTCTTCCTCAGCTCCTGGATTGTCCACACCAGTGAAAGTAACAATAGACAAGATATAAGTGGCTCTGCACTGTCGCTGTCATTTTGAATTAGTGGGAGAAGATGTCAGATTTTGTTTCGGCTGTTTTTGCACGGGAAGCAAGGTACTGTGGCGGTTCATAAAACTGGCATTGTAATGTGTCTGAAGTCATGCAAGCAGGCTACTGGAGATTAAAATATTTCTTGGCACATATTGAGGCATTTTAGATCCTCTAACAGACTTTCACCCATCACTGATGACTTAGTGCTACATTTTTCTGGCTTTGGTTCCAACAGTACAGGTTCCACTGATACTGAGTGAATACTTTCCTTGTCTCTATACACATTAAACAATATTTATTTGCTATTTTTTTTAAGCGAGAAGTGAGCTGAAAATTTCCAAGTTTGGCCAATCACAATTTAATAGCTGCATGATAAAGGTGTTGAGTCTGTAAAATAAACATGCACTGCTGTTTCCTCTCCCCAGAATGCGTTACTTTGATTCTCTCGCGAAGGCTATGTGACTGCTTTGTGTTGTCTAATTGGTGAATTAGAATCAAATGACATTGCCGATCCTGTTTGATTGGTGCAACGGGCACCCTATATGGAAGTCCAAGATAGAGTCTTAAAATAGAAGCACACGTGCAAGAATGAATAAATAAAAGTGTCAAATGGCTTATCGAGCATTGTAAAGGAGGAAAAATATCAATCCTTCACATAAATACTCAAGTAAAAATGAAACCCATGGTGCGTTTGAAGTACTGTGACGAGCAGTTTATGGAAAATTTTACTTGAGTAAATGTAACTGAGTAAATGCAACGCGTTTACTACCCATTGCAACATTGTTTATGGGCCATTTTGTTATATTTTGGTGTCAAAGAACTATGTTGAAGTAGAGGAAGAAACTTTAGTCAATGGATTGCCTTGTGTATCAGGAAAGAAGTGCTTTGCCGCAATCTTGTGGTTTAAACCAGGGCTGGCTCCCTAACCCCCACAAAGAAAATGGGTTTACTGGGCTGTGATAGCGGCAAACGAGTGCTTTTGTTTAAATGAAGCTGCTCAACTCACTTCAAATTGAGAGGCCACCAGATCCTGCATCCTGAGCCCCAAAACAGCATGACTTTTTCAGCAATAATAGAATATAGCTTCCCCCACAAAATAAGAATAAGTAAAAAGGCACAAATAGACGAATTTGGGAATGCTGAGCCACAAATATGTGGGAGGTTCACTGCAGTTGAATTGGAGCATTGTTATTATCGAGCTTTCATTAGCTTTTTGAAACACAACCATTGTGCTTATGCCAAGAAGTGTAGTGGACAATGCACGTGTACAAGTACATGTAAGAAGAACTAATGTAATTATCTCCGTTTGTAGGTTGTGACAGCTTTATTTCCAATATGCACAATTGATGCTGAAACGATTCAAAATTTCTCCACGTTCAGTAACGTAGTCATTAATTTCTGGTTCAGGCATGGAGTCCTATGTGGATGTGTATTAGTTTACATTTATATCTTTAAACATATTAATTAGCCTCTTATTTTGTTCACTATTTGTTACGCGCCACAATAACGCAGTTCCAGAAAGACTTATGTGACAAATGTACAGTTTAATCCAATCATTTACTTTGAAGTTTTGCGAGCTTTGTACTTAGAAGCTCGTCCCCCCTTTGTAGAGCTGGTAATATGTGTAGTTTATTCGCTACTAAGGAGGCGATGGTCAGTGACATACAATGCGTTGACACCGGACACAAAAAGAAAAAAAGCACCACAAAGCAGCTGGTTAATCTGGATGCTGTATTTTTTATTGTTTTTTTTTTTTTAACAATATCCATAACAATCAGTGTTAACAAGTCAACGGTCCGTGATTTCCGTAACAAAATACGGAAGTTCTATCACATTTACCAGCTCTGGTTCCACTAATGACCTATTTACTATCTTATAATGTATGTAACTGTAACGAATACTGTGGCATGGTGTACTGGCAGGTCAGCCATTCAAACTGGATCCCAAAACGGCGCACAAGAAGCTCCGTCTCTCCAACGACTGCCTCACCATGGAGAAGGACGAGAGCTCTCTGAAGAAAAGTCACACACCGGAACGCTTCGGTGGAACAGGCTCCTACGGGGCTGCCGCTAATGTGTTCATTGACAGCGGGTGTCACTATTGGGAGGTGCTGCTGGGAGCATCCACATGGTGAGAAACCCACTTACACAAACATGATTAGGGGTATATTGCGAGCCTGCAAGGAGGTTTGGTGAAGTGAAATATCTTTCTTCTGGGAGTTTTAATCCAGGCTGCTACACAAGCGTACATACACAAAAGCACAACAGCACACTGTGTACTCTTAGCCTAATTATATTCTTTGCACTAATTGGCTCTGAAGTAGACCGCTTCCTGCAGGAAAGACCCAAAGGGCCGTGGGTCTGTCTTGCATGTCCTCAGCATGAGGTAGCTTGACTATACCAGCAATTAAGGAGGAAGCTGGTTTTGGATGGCTAATTTTTCCAAAATGTGTTTTTGGCCCTGCAGGTATGCCATTGGCGTATCTTACAAATCAGCCCCTAAAAATGAATGGAGTGGCAAAAACTCATCATCGTGGGTGTTCTCCCGCTGCAACAACAACTTTATGGTGCGCCACGATGGGAAGGACATGCTGGTGGAGGCCAGCCTGCAGCTGAGGCGTCTCGGCGTTCTGCTGGACTACGACAACAATTCGCTGTCCTTCTACGATGCCATGAACTCTCATCACATTCACACCTTTGAAATCTCGTTCCTCCTGCCGGTCGTACCCACCTTCATGATCTGGAACAAGTCGGTCATGATCCTCTCAGGGCTTCCCGTGCCAGATTTTGTGGAGGGTTTGGCCCTGGATCACCCGGAGCAACAGCAGCAGATGGGCCTGTGCCGACAAGAGTCGCCCTATTTGACCGGAATGAAGACCTGCCACTAGGAGAGTCCAGTTCTTCCCAGCAATGGACTGAACCATGTGGTCATATTGACGCAATTCTTCTGCATCGACTGTGGACGTTATGACTTTCTACAGGATCTAAAAAGTATAAAAATATGCACACCACTCCGGAAAATATTCTGTCCTTCATTTGACGTCATACAACACTTTAATGGTCCACGAGAGGTTGGAAAAGTAAAAATACATATTAGTGGATTTTACATCCCAAAATCGCTCAGTACATTTTCATGGGATTTCTTTCTACTTTTGAATTGCTGCAGTGATTTGTTGAAAGTTGTCTGACTAGATTTTCTTTATTCAGAGGCTTTCTCCTTCACCTCACCTGTGCAGACCTTTCATTGAGTATTATAAAATTGCTACCCAAAAAAAGTACACATACAACAAAAATGTTGATTTTTTTTTTTTTTTTTTTTTTTTTTTTTTTTTTTTTTTCTAAATTGGCGCAAGCGACACATTGTACATGTGTAGTCGTACTCGGTCAATCCATACAATGCAAGTACTTGAATTGGTACAGTAGCTTTGTCTTTCCATTGAGCTGATTTATGATTAACTTTGAGTTTCAGTTTAAAAACCGCACATCTAAAAACTTACCGCAGGTTTAGCTACATTGGTAGCACGTTAACATACAGATTGAAGACGACTTTGGTCTTTTGGGAACTTTCTTGAGCTTTTACGGTGTTCCTACTTGATTACTGTCTTCCAGATTTATGTCTAGGTAGAAGTCTTAGGAGCGAGAGAGCAAGAATTTCCATATGTAACATTTCACCATTGGGATTAGCAAGATACATTCTGTTTTATATTGTACCCATGACAACAAATCTCACCATTATCACTGATTACGTGTTGCTTCCTCAATAGCTCCTGTAAATGACTTCCTTGACTATCGTCTGGGAGCAGACACAATAATCTCATTCGCATTATGTGATAACTTGTATCATAAGAGTTTTATTGAAAAAGACAGAAATGTTATTTATGGCAGAAGATTACTTTTATTATTAATCGTAGCATATCCATGAAATACTATTTAATAACACTTGTGAGTAGTGGATCAATTGATCTTAATGGGGAAAGCGACACGATGGTCCTCCACATTGCTACTTCCCAAAGGCGTTGTTGTGATTTTTATCACATGAAATAGCGATAAAGATGTTGTTTTAAAAAAAAAAAAAAAAAAGAACACTTGATATTGATTATTGGGGAAGGGGGTCGATTTCTCATTCTACAATTATATCACAGCATGATTGTGTTTTCCTGTCAGGTGTCCAAATGCACAGAGTTGCACACGTTTTCCTTTTCTGGGCCCAGTCGAAATAATGCATGATACCACTGTCGGACCCCATGTTTGTTCAATGACTGATTTCAGTATCTTTGTCGGGTTCTACCTGTCCGTCAAATGTAGACTCCCCAGCACATTTGCTCACTATGCACTTAAAACTCTTCTTTCTATTGCCACCCATTCAAATCACTATTGGACCATGCATACCTGAGTGACAACTTCGCTCATGTTGTCATGTAGGTCTGATATAGTACAGGGATACAAAGGCATAAAGTACTGAAGAAAGTTCCATAGCGGATTTGACATCGGTCATAACTTAAACATCACAAGATATTATTAATCATTAATGTGTCATGTAAAAATCCAGTATTGCTTTACTTCTCTTAACAAGGTCAACTTGTCAAAAGCTCAAAGTGCAGCCTCAGGCAGCAGAGTTTAGTGTTTCAATTGAGTAAATTGATTGTCGTCATGAGAGAATTTAGTAGGAAATCATACAAAAAATTTGGATGCAAAAACTACTTTTTCCCAACTGTGCTAGCAAAACAACCAACAGAGTCCAGGCCTCCACCAAGGCCAAACAACTTTAAACATGTCGGTCTGTATTTGTTGAAAAATCCTGATGTGCTGCCAAATAAACATTCCAATCTTGTAGGTCGCATTATATACTTGCCACAGTCTTTGTCAACTATTCTATAGCATTTAAAAAAAAAAAAAAAGCCTTTGAAGAGCTTCTACCCTTTGCACGACTACCACAGCTGTAAATTTAGGGCAGCTGTGACATAAACCTGCCTGCCTGAAATGTGGTGTTGCTCAAATCAATGTAACAGAAGAATAAAATAAGTTTACAATGTGCTAGTGTACAGTAGAAGAGAGATGAATAGAAAATAAACGTAAGTGCGTATACTGTATTGGCAATTGTTCAAGTTGGGTGTACAATACAGTCCAGTATTTAATTGGAATTTATAATCACCAAAGCTTGTACTTACTTGATCTTAGGAACCCACCTGAGCCACAATCAAATATTGTGATTGCAAAATTAAATGCCACGCCAAAATTTTGATTTGCCTTGGCATTGGGGTTGGTAAATACTAGAAAACGACATTGGTCTGATGAGGTGACAGACCATCAAATGGCACTCAACTTCAACTTGTGGCTTATTTGCAGTAGAGGATGGATGGATGGATGGATGGATGATGTATGGGTGACATCTTTCAGTTTACAATGTTACTTCTTGCACAATAGCCTACTAAATTCTCATGAAGACATAACTGAAACAAAGCACGTACGAAATATGGCTGTGGTCTTACAGGGATACTTTCAAATATAAGCTGGCTAAAAAGATGTTTTTACCATTTTGCTGTTGATGAACGTCAGTTGCAGGCTCCAAGTTGCTTTGTTGATTTTTTTGGTCTCGACTGACAATCAAGTCATCTGTGCAAGTGTGCTTGTCAAGTCAATGCATGATATTCTTCAGGTTCCCTCCTGTTCCTCTGGGGTTGCTTATCATATGGTGAATTTTTATTTTGGAGGGTGTTGCAAAAAAAAAAAAAAGCCAAAAACAACACTATCTCATGCATATGAACATGAAACGGTTTGCTGTGCTATTTTCTTTCTTCACGTCACAAGTCGATCCAGTGAAATATATACAGTGAATGATTTCAAATAGCTACCAACCTCTAGCAGTGCAGTGTAAAACCTTCGAGAGAATGCAACATATTATTCCTCTTTTGCTTTTGTGTAACTTGGGAAGTAACTTTTTACAACTCAGAAGAAGCACTTTTGATAAACAGAATAAAACAAGCAGGGTTGCATTTGTGAAATGACATTTTAGCCAGAAAGGAACAATCAATGGAGGGGAAGATATATACATAAATATTATATCCAGTTGTACATCACACACACTATATACAAACCAATGTTATTTGTGAATTTAAGTCTAATTAAAAGTATGATCTGTTGAGCTGTATGTGTTATTTAATGACTTCAGCCCATTTGTCACTTCCAAACTAAAATGTCATAGACAAAGGGGTTTCAAAGCTGGCATTTTATTTAGTGATTAGGCATTTGCTTTTTTTTTTTTTAAAGGGCCAATAGCGATTAATAGTTGTCAAGAATATTGGAGCCAATATTCATTGTGGTGTTAAAAATCTTGAGAGCAAAGTTTGAAGTAATAAAAACTCCAATACTTCATTAAAATGGCTTTAGGCATGTTTATTAATTAGCTTTTCAAATTCTAAAGTTTTTTTGGTGGGGGGGATCATCTTTATGAAATTTTAACAAAAGGTGCAGGGAGCTTCTGGCTTAGTAGCATGTCTCAAAGTTAAAAGACAAGCTTTAAAAAAATAACTAAAGTTTTCTATAGGAAATTAGATTTTCAACAAATTTCAATGTAAATGGAATGTTAGTGTTTTAAAGTAACGCTTATCCCCGCTTATCCCCACTACAGTCGAGGGCACCTAACCGCCTATCTCACCCTGAACGGATCACCAGGCAGATACAAACAAACAACCATTTACACTCACAGTCACACATATGGACAATTTAGCGCCTTCAGTTAACTTGCTGTGCATGTTTTTGGAATGAGGAAGGAAACTGGAGTACCCGGAGGAAAACCCACACGTGGGAGAAAATGCAAATTCCACACCGGGAAGGCTGGTTTTGAATAATAATATTTGTTTGAAGTTCAAAACCAAAAAGAGTTCCTCAGGTCAGCAGAATCTCTTATAAAGTTAACTGCAAATGGATAGAATTAGTTACCAAAGGTTTTCTAATGTAAATAAGAGAGCCTGAGCGGTCACCTCTATTAGTGGAGTGGGTCCTCCTTGAAGTTCAGATGTAGCTCATCTTCAACACAGCTACTGACAAGCAGGTCACGAATGTGATACTCAACATCTCATCAACGTAGTTGCCGAAAGATGCGTGTACACTCCGACTCCGATTGCAGGCATTTCCGTCATTCTCGTGTATTCATAGGCAGCTGCTTGCCCCTCCCTTTACAGCAGAACTAAAGACGCATTATTTGCTCGGTTTTAGACATGAATGCTTTGCTGTCTTACACACAATTCTCGACCAATCCCTTCAATGTGCATGCTTCCCTGCAAAAACAAGTACCTCTGTCACTATTTCCCTATCAATGTTATTGGCAAACGTGTTTCAAGTCATTAAACCGCTACCCACAGCCACTAAATGTATTTCCAAGAAAAAAGACTG
This sequence comes from Syngnathoides biaculeatus, assembly GCF_019802595.1. NCBI lineage: Eukaryota > Metazoa > Chordata > Actinopteri > Syngnathiformes > Syngnathidae > Syngnathoides > Syngnathoides biaculeatus. Next base: position 2,364,008 of record NC_084650.1, read on the forward strand.
CAATTCCTCTTACTACTTGAAAAAAAATTGCCCAACAAGTATAATCATAGCCGAAGTAATATTAGTAACAATAAATTGCTTCTTTCCTCTTTGTTTTATTGCAAAGCAATAGAATCAATCAATATGCTTTTACTAATCGGACTCTGTCCATTAGAAAACACATACAGTATGGTGTACTATAAGACACATAAAAGGCAAGTACGTCAGGAAAATATTCATAATGACCATAATTAGTTTGTACCCAATTCCCTTACAAGACAACATGAACCATCCAACCTGGACTGTCTAATGTGTATTGATTTCACAGTCGGAATGGTTGACTAATTGGCTCAAAAGTTACTGCATCCTTTTGGATTTTATCGTTTTGAATGAACCAATATTGTCATTGAAATTTAATTTGCAACCACAAATCGTAATCTGAATAGAATTGTTGCTAAAATGAAATGTTACACATCTAGTATAGCGTTTGGTGAGAGAGAGAGAGAACTTGAGTCCACCCACAATATTGCACCAAAACAGAGTAGTCTCCAATACACCCCCACCTGCCTGCCTGATGGGTGAGAGACATTGATGGTCTTGATATCCCACCGCACACCGACCAGCCAGGGTGTCCATGTGAGACGGGACATACAACATTGTCGCATTAAAGGATGGCCAGGGAGGGTAACCACGTCGGCGGCCTTGGGCCGGCAACAAGACCTCACGTGCTACCATATGAGGTGGCTTGAATGTATCCAATAAGACACACTCTTCACGTCCACATATCTCAAGCACAAAACCTTTAGGACCACGCTTGAGGTGCCTAAACAGGATGTTATACCTGGGTTGGAGGGGTAAGGGGAGAGCATCGTGGCGTACAAAACAAAACGAATGGGGACCAGTGTTAAGGGATCACTTGATCAACATGAAAAAAGGTCCCAAGGGGGAAGTGTCGGCAAAAAAATTCAACAGGAATGCAGACTGTTTGACTGAGCACCAAATCCACAGGAGCAGCTTTAAGATCCTCTTCCGGAACCGAGAGCAACCCTAGTATGACCAATGGTAGACGGTCATCCTAGTTGTCATCCAAGAGCACAGCACACAACTCTCCTTCAAGCAACCATTAAAAATTGTTTGCATGAACCATTACTCTGCAGGTAGTTGGCAGTAGTCTATTGTACCAGCATAACCAAGGACTCCACCAAATTTGGCCAAAGCTCTGAGAGTGTCCATTGAGGCAATATCAAATGACTTGCCAACACAACCCAGTCCAATAGGAAAGTGTGGACGATATCCTCAGTGGTTGTGGAGGACAGAGGAACTGCTTCAGTCCACTTGATGGTACAATCCACTTTCATGAGCAGGTGTGCAAAATCCTGCAGTTGTGGGAGGCGGACCACGAAATCCACATGTATGTTCTCAAACCCCCTTTCCACAATGGGAAAAGGCTCGAGGGTAGTTTTTGTGTGCCAGTGGACCAGGCCACATGGACATGCCGCACATGTACCTGCCCACTCCCTAACATCTTTGCTTAGTTCAAGTCACATAATCTTGGCAACAAATCATTTTGACTATATGCGTAGTTGCAAGTAAGACTGGGACTGCCTTACTGTATCAGCACCTCTTCAAGTTAAAGAGATGCACCTGCCAATTTGGAGATATTCGGACGTCTTGGTCATCAGGCTGGTCAACAGCCCTCCTGGAACCCTTGCACCATAAACACAAACTCGTGTGTTTAAAGACGTCCACCAGGTTACACTTGCTGGCTATATGATAAATGTCCATTGTAAACTTGGTAATGGTGGCCAAGCAGTATCGTTGGTGAGCCAACCACACATCTTACTTCTTCAACTTCTTACATGGCAAAAGTTAAGCTGCTTGTGGTCCACATAACCACTGAAACTGCCTCCCACCAGTAGGAAGATGATGAACGACAGAAGGCACTTCAACACAACACTGGGTAAAAAAAATGCTATACTTGAGGTTATGTCCATGGAAGCACAGTTGACAATCTGTAGCCGAAATCCTTGATGGGTGAACTATTACCCGTGCTAAGCATAACAGTTGCATACGAGATGTTATCGGTTGATAGAGGGCCGCAATGACAATGTCCTACTTCAGATCATCTTCCGTGAATCTTCTTAGGTTCTCAACATGCTGGAATAATGAAACTGGATCACTTCACCAGCAACCTTGTCCATGACCATAGAGGGAAGCAGGCAAACCTGAGAGCTGCTGTCCACCAGGAAACATTTGCCCAAAGACGAGTCAGAGATGGAGATCAGCACACTTTACTATAGTGCCGGCACTGAAGTTTCCCATAATCTCTTAGGTACAGAGGGGCACACAATACCAACCTTTTACACTGAACCACTGAATGGAAGAAATACAGGTCACTTTCACGTAGCCATTCCAGTCACCACTGTCATGTCGACGTTACCCACAGCTAGCTGCCTGAAGGGATTCACTGTCACACACTGCAAGGCCTTTCCTCTCATAGCAAGGGGGATTTCATCAGCTTCCTCTGATATGCCCCTGTAATCACCGTTAGCAAGGTAAATGGAGTTAACCAACACTGCGTGCACGACTGAATGTGGGACAATCCTGGAGAGAGGTCACAGAGAGGCGTATCGCAGCAGCATCAAGTCCAAAATAACTGTATTTAAAAAATCGACCATTGGACTTCAAAAACGCTGATGCGGATATCCCCCAAAATACCAAATACTGACCCCGATAATCAACCCGGCCGTTTGATCCCTATTTGTAACCCATTTCTGCTGAGGCCTGGTTGACCATTGTGAAGTCATATGGCAGTAAAGACATTTAAAAGTAACCAATTATTTAAAGGAGTTTAAAAAGATACAAAAACACAAGTAGGAAAATATATTATAAAGCTTAATTTGAGTCCAGACATAATTTATTCATGGTTTGGGAATACAATGACCATATTGTTGGTCCTGCAACACAGAGATCTCTCTTTGATGATGTCATTGTCAAATATGACAGCCATTCACGATGTAAGGAGAACTGTTTGTCTGTGGCGATGTCATAGTGTCAAAACATGACAGCCATATGAAGCAACAAAAAAGCTGCTTAGTCCGGTTGATTGAAAAGGTGTAAACTTCAGTTTGGGAGCCTGGTCGAACAAAATGGAGGAGAAAAGTGGCAAACATGGAGACAAAATGCATGCCAGAAGAGTATTTAAGCATTCACACATCCCACTTAGTGGAGAGTGTCAACCACAATGGCTCAAGAAGGAGCAAAACATGGCCACCTACCTCAAATGTCTAGAGGTAGATTACAGGAAACTGTTGATGGAAAACTGTGAAATCCGCAAATTTATGGAGGCCAACGAGAAGATTTTTTTAAAAACAAAGGCCGAGCTGTACAAAACCAATCTGGAGCTTGAGAAGGTAAAACTTTTCAAAGAAAATCTAACGGCAGAAATGTCGGAAAAGGAGTCTTCCTGGAATCGAGACAAATACAAGTTGCTTAAGGAGAGAGAAGCTATGCTGAATGAAATGAGCCAAATGGTGGAGGACATCAAGCACTTGGCCCTCAAGTACATGGTAAGATCTCACCAGTTTATATTAAAAAGTAACCTAAAAGCCTGAATGATGTTGCTGTTGATGTTCTCTGTTACCAGGAACTTGTGGTCAGAACATTAGAGGATGAAAATAGGCTAAAGCAGAAGGAGGAAGGCAAAGGTAAGGAGAAGAAAGGCAAGAAGGATTGCTCCTTATTTGGAAGGATGATTAACCGTTTTATCCCTAAAACATCACTTTAACTACATGAGGACAAAAGTCTGGATGGTGATTCTTTACCCTCTGCTGGAGAGTCAAGTGAGTGACTTAATAAAGCACATGTAGTTATAAGATTGTGTGCAACTGGACTTGTGGTGTGCAGACGACCACTGCACAGCAAACAATATTGGAAGAACTGGACATGACACCAAGAGGAAGTCAAAAATGAGGAAAATGTGGAGGCGCTACAGTATAACAGCTTCCATTTCTCTTGAAATACTTTGGAAGCATTTGAAGGGACATCTTTGAAATCAGAGGTCAATGATAATGGTTCGAGTTCCCCCCAAATCAGTGGAATGGGCTCAGGTTCATGCTAGATGAAGACAGGCTGTTCAGCAGACTTCCCACAAACTTGGGTGCATGAATCCATCGCTAACCTGTTGCTTTACCACAGACCGAGTACCGACATTTGAGGACTCACCAGGTTTTTTCTTAATGAGATCTGGTGAAAAAAAAAATCTTGAGCATGGTGAAAGTTTCAAGTTAATATATGAAGAGTTTGTTTTCAAAACGAGACATAGGCATTTTTTTCAGGTTTACGAAACTCGCGCCAAAATTATCCATTCGGAGCTGGATAATTTTGGCGCGAGTTTCGTAAATCTGAAAAAAATGCCTATGTCTCGTTTTGAAAACATACTCTTCATAATATATATATAATATATATATATAGATATATATATATATATATATATATATATAGAGAGAGAGAGAGAGAGAGAGAGAGAGCGAGAGAGAGAGAGATTTTTTTTTTTTTTAGGATAACCAATTGTCATTTGAAGATCCAACTGCATGTTATTTTACAAACAGTATTGCTGCACATTTTACTTAAATGTATTTAGCAGACCAGGAGTAGCTCATCAATGTTTTTATCTGATGTAGACTTGACTGTTGTAATGGTCTTCTGACTGTACTCCCCTAGAAGAGCATCAAACAGCTGAAGCTCATTCGGAATGCTGCACCTTTGGTTCTAAACAGAACAAAAGAGGTCAAAACATATTACTCGATATCTAAAGTCTGTGCACTGGCTACCAGTCAGCTTTAGAACAGATTTTAAAGTTCTGCCCCTGGTCTATAAAACACTAAATGGTTTGGGTCCTGAAAAATATATGAAAGAAATGCTAATGGAGAATTGGCTTCTGAGATCTACAGCCTTGGGTCAAATAGTGAACCATAAGCAAGCAAAGCAAACACAGCGAATAACCATTAACATTATGCTGCACGCAAATGTAACTTGCCAACAGAGGTGATGTCAGCCCTCAGTGTCAAATGTTTTTAAGTCCAAGTCAAAAATGTATGCTTTTTAAAGCATTTGCACTTTGAAATCATCTTTCTTGTACTGGATGCTGTTCGAATAATATTTTTCATTTTCTTTGTTTTAAATGTTAAGCTGTATTTTTTTGTGTTTTTAAATGCTTTTAATCATATAAATCCCCTGTAAAGAGTTAACTTGTAGATGAAATGTGTATTTTACAGTAGATAATTTAAACAAATGAGTTTGTTTTGCCTAAATGTAACCTGTATCACAAGCCATTTCACTCTGAAAGCTTCAGGACAATTGAAGTGATACATTATCACACCATTGTTTGCTCCTCTTTACTGGACATACCACGCCGCAGCAAGTCTCTCGCATGGCCGGTCTCGCCCGCGGCCTTGTGACAGTACTGTTACTCTCTCTGCCTGAATCGAGCAGTGCAGGACAGGAGAGAGGGCTCGAGAAACTGCTTGCTGGATGACCCACCACCGCAACTTGCAGGGTGGCTGCCTCCATCGCTGCTTCAGATAAGTTCATCATCCATTTTACCGGATATAATTCTACTTCACTTATGTCCTGCATGAACAGAGCTAACATGGCTCCCACTCCTTTCAAACTGCATAGTGACAGAAGGACTTTTGTAATCGTAGGGGGTCCATCTACTCCTATTAATATTGATGTGTATTTGCAACAATATGCTAGTTGGTTAAAGACTCAAAGCTAAAACATGATGGTAACCGTACAATATATTTCATCACCCCCACCATCTTTTTCAAGAAGACTTGTTGAGTAGGAGGAGACCATGTTGATCTCCTCAGGCTGCTTCACATCAATGCACCCCCTCGTCTACATTTCATGTCCTATAAATAGCCGATGCATCCAATTGGATCACCAAAAAAAGCAGCTTGTGATTCTTTGTCCCTGTTTGCTGCATATCTGACTGAGCTGACTCTGCATACGTTAAGATTTCTAACATCAGTAAATGATTATCTATCCTGTTACAGAAAAATCAAAGATGACTGAGAAATGGACACAAGATGAAGAGGATATGGTTCATTGGGTACGTATGCGGCAAATCATTATTTTTCCTTTTCTTGATATTAATCACCATTTAATCAAAGCAGTGGATAAAATGTCCCTATCCATATAAATATGTCATGTCTAAATGTTGCTCCTACTCTAATCCCGTTTTCAATCAAGTCTGCACCTGAGCAGTCAGAAGGGCAGCGTAAACGGTGAAAACAACCATGATAGCACGAGCATTTATATAAGTTTAAAGAATGTCTTTTTCTGAACTATCCTGTAATGTACTGTACTCACTGTCAAGAACTAACAATAATGTTCAGAGTCAGAATCATCGCTACGTCTGTAGTGCTGTAACACTCAGACATGACTCGTAACGTTTTGGTCTTGTCTGAGACTCGGATTGATTGGCCTGACTAAGATTTTCAAGACCAGCATCGATCTACTATTTTTCAAATTCAAGTTCTTCATAAGAATTACGGTTGTGCTCAAGACCACACTTGACTGACACCGAGACTTCCCTGAGACCAGAGCCTACCGAGATAAAGTCAAGACCAAGACTTTTAAAGGTCGAGACTGAGTCAAAACAAAGACAGCCTGAGACCAAGACTGGGACGAGACCAAAGCCATAAAACTACATTTTAAAAACCATAAAACATCGAACAATTAAAGTGCATTCCTTTTTTCCCTTGCTGTGTGATTTCAGTCATCATCTTGTCGGAGAGGAACACCATATATCATAGCTTGATATTGTTTACAGTGAAGAAAAGTATTTGAACACTCTGCTATATTGCAAGTTCTCCCACTTAGAAATCATGGAGGGGTCTGAAATTTTCATCGTAGGTGCATGTCCACTGTGAGAGAGATAATTTAAAAAGAAAAATCCAGAAATCACAATGTATGATTTTTATTTTAAGGATTCATTTGTGTGATACAGCTGCAAATAAGTATTTGAACGCCTGAGAAAATCAATGTTAATATTTGCTGCAGTAGCCTTTGTTTGCAATTACAGAGGTCAAATGTTTCCTGTAGTTGTTCACCAGGTTTGCGCACACTGTAGGAGGGATTTTGGGCCATTTCTCTACACAGATCTTCTCGAAATCAGACAGGTTTCTAAGCTGTTGCTGGGAAACAGGGAGTTTCAGGTCCCTCCAAAGATTTTCCATTGGGTTTAGGCCACACCAGAAACTTGATATGCTTCTGACGGAGCAACTCTAGTTTTCCTGGCTGTGGGCTTTGGGTCATTGTCATGTTGAAAGACCCAGCCATGACCCATCTTCAATGCTCTGACTGAGGGAAAGAGGTTGTTCACCAAAATCTAACAGTACCTGGCCACGGTCATCCTCTCCTTAATACAGTCCAGTCGTCCTGTCCCATGTGGAGAAAAACACCCCCAAAGCATGATGCTACCACCCCCATTCTTCACAATTCTTCACAGTAAGGATGGTGTTTTTGGGATGGAACTCATCATTCGTCTTCCTCCAAACACAGTTTGTGGAATTATGACCAAAAAGTTCAATTTTTGTCTCATCTGGCCAGAAAACTTTCTCCCATGACTCCTCTGTATCATTCAAATGGTCACTGGCAAACTTAAGACAGGTCTTGACGTGCTGGTTTAAGCAGGGGAACCTTCCGTGCCGTGCATGATTTCAAACCATGGTGTCTTAGTGCATTACCAATAGTCACCTTGGAAACGGTGGTCCTAGCTCTTTTCAGGTCATTGGCCAACTCCCATCGTGTAGTCCTGGGCAGATTCCTCACCTTTCTAAGGATCATTAAGACCCCACGATGTGATATCTGGCATGGGGCTCCACTCTGATTGAGCTTGACCGTCATGTTTAGCTTCTTCCATTTTCTAATGATAGCGCCAACAGTGGACCTTTTTTCACCAAGCTGCTTCGCAATTTCTCCATAGCACGTTCCAGCCATGTGGGGTTGTACAATTTTGTCTCTGGTGTCTTTGGTCTTGGCATGTTACAAGTTTGAGTCTTACTGATTGTATGAGGTGGACGGGTGTCTTTATGCAGCTAACAACCTCACACAGGTGCATCTGATTCAGGACAATACATGGATTGGAGGTGGACTTTTAAAGGCGGACTAACAGGTCTTTGAGGGGCAGAATTCTAGCTGATAGACAGGTGTTCAAAATTAATTTTTGCAGCTGTCTCACAAATTAATCGTGAAAAAATCCTACATTGTGATTTCTGGACGTTTCTTTTTAGATTATGCCTCTCACAGTGGACATTCACCTAGGATGAAAATTTCAGACCCCTCCATGATTTTCAAGTGGGAGAACCTGCAATATAGCAGGGTGTTGAAATACTTATTTTCTTCACTGTAGATATCATTATGCCCTGCACAGAGTCAAGACACTCTGCACTGATGGGAAGGAGCCCCAGAGTACAATTGAGCTTCCTTTATATTTCACATTAGATAGTGTTCTTTTCTTTGTATGCTTGTTCATGACTTAAATCACGAGCTGATATGAGTTGCAATAGATGTCCAGTTTCAGAGGTTGGCGAAAAGGCATTTGTGGAATTTCAAGTTTTCAGTTTCAAAGTATTTCAGTGATCATTGTGAGTTTTCTTTAACAGAAGGGTACCAACATAATTTTACTCGACATATGTAACTAGTATTCATTGTGACGAAAAAAATGTTTACTCACTATTTTAGATCGTTTGAAAGACCCAACCAAGCTTGACAGTTTTTTGCTTTGCATTATTGATCCTCAAAGTCAATTTTCAGTCAAAGCATGATTAAGATCCATCCATCCACCCGTCCATCCATCTTCTCCTGCTTATCCAAGATCTAGCAGGGAGGCCCAGACTTCCTTCTACCCAGCCAATTCATCCAGCTCTTCTGAGGGATCCCGAGGCATTGTCAGGCAAGCATATAGAGTCTCTTTAGCGTGTCCTGAGCCAGTCTTTCTCAATGGCCTCACTGAACTCTTCCCATGTTCGAGTTTTGGATTCAATGAACACCTGCATTCCGCTTGTGCAACCGGTACCCATTAGCTGCCTCAGGAGTCCCACAGGTTAAAGAAAAAAAAAAAAAATGCCAACAGGAATCTTTCAACTTGACGGCATCCATCACCCATTGGTGTCCACTAACGTGTCCAGGGATTGCCACCATGATAAGCGTCGACCAATTTACAGCCACAGCTCCAGTGTGTCACCTCAGTAATAGCTGCATTGAATATCATCCACTTGCACATGATGTCCCCGACCCCCCCAGAACATGAGCAAAGTTCTTTCGTAGGTGGGAATTGAAACTTCTTCTAAAAGGGGATTCTGGCACCTGTTCCTAGCCGACCCTCACAATATGTCTGGGCCTGCCACATTGTAACAGCATCTGCCCCCACCAACAGAGCCAACTCACCACCAGATGGTGATCAATTGTAACTCCAGCCCTCTCCACCCGAGTGTCTAAGACATGTTGCCTCAAGTCCAACACCACAAAGTCAATCATCAAACTGCGACCTAGGGTGTCTTGATGCCAAGTGCACAAGTGGACACCCTTATGCTTCTTGAATATGGTGTACATTATGGATAATCCGCAGTGAGCACAAAAGTCAAATAACAAGGGGGGCATTCTTCCCAATCATACCCTACCAGCTCTCACTGTCATTGCCCACGTGAGCAACTCAAGTCCCCCAGCAGAATAATGGAGTCCACAGTGGGAGCACTCTCTATCACCGCCTGTAAGGACTCCAAAACAGGTGGGTACTCTGAACTGCTGTTTGGTGCATAGGCACAAAATACAGTCAGGACCCGTCCCTCCACCCAAAGGCAGAGAGAGGCTACCATCTTGTCCACTGGGGTTAACCACAACATACAGGCGCCAAGCCTGGGGGCAATAAGTATACCCGATACCTGCTTGGCGTCTCTCACCATGGGTAACTTCAGAGTGGAATAGAGTCCCAACCCTCTGAAGAGGCTTGGTACCAGAGTCCATGCATTGTGTGTGGAGACGAGAACCACTATTTCTCGTCGGAAGTTCTCGACCTCACACGCCAGCTCTGGCTCCTTCCCTCCCAGAGAGCTGATGTTCCATGTCCCTAGAGCCACCTTCTTTAGCCGGGGATCAGATCGCCAAAATCCCTGTAGCCCCACCTCCAGGCCTGGTGTGAGAGCGGGGCCCAGTGACCCGTGTTCCGGCAAGGGTAACTACAATCCATTTATTTTAGTCATCTTATGGGTCTTTTTGTCGTGCTTTGTCTGGTGCCTCATCTAGGGCCTGTTTGTCATGGGTGACCCTAGTGGGGGCATGAAGCCCGTGACAACTTCACTTCTAAGGTCAATTCGGGACACAAACCCCTCCACCACTATAAGGTGACGGCTTCCAGGAGGGGCATGATAAAGATGTTCTGCCTTTTTAGTGGGGTTAATAGAAAGAAAGCTTGTTTGGACTTCATTAAGTCTATAACAATCAAGTAATTTACAGTAACTTTGTTGCTATTAAGTTGTATACAGATAATACTGTACACTTTATAGATTCAAACTATTTTTTTTTGTTATTGCTAACTGAATCTGTAAGCTACTTCAAACTCTAACTCAAATTGTTAATTGTAATGTGTCCGGTTCAGGTTTTAAAACATTTAATAAGTAAAGATCAACAAAGTCAAAAGTGCACATCGTGAGACATCACCTGTTGAATTCCTGCACAATCTATAATGTCAGCATCCTGGCTCAAACAATCCAGAATGCTACCAGACGTTGAAACTACACTGAGGTAGCTGAGTCCCAGAAGAGCAAAAGTCCATAATGTTACATAAAATCATGCTTCAGACAAAGTCAACCTTCTTGTCAATAAATGTTTTTATATTCATGTTAATTTTAGTTTGGAGTTAGCACTGTCTCTTTGGCCTTTACTCAGACGTATGTAAGGTTATGTCATTCGCGTGCAACTGGATAAACCTCAGCACTCAATTCTATTTCTAAGAAACATGATGACTTCAATTGACAATATTTGTTTAGTCTTCAGTAAAAAAAAAAAAAAAAAAAAAGTACACTAATGAGAAAAATCTAACAATTCAACTGTTTCAAAATCCCGCAAAAAAATGCATGCATGATTGTGGCAAAATGTATGTTATTACTGCGTGTTTCCTTTGTTATTTGAAATTTTCTCGTCATTGCAGTCTGCTTACATTGGACTGAAGCCAGCTAATTGTAGGTCGGTGATATTAAGCCTGCTGTGTAGCAAATGGCCTGCCACTGAGTAGCAGGCAGCCCAACGTGTTCCCCAACTCTGGCACATAGTTAGCTGAGATTGCATTCAAAACATCACATCTTCCCCTTAAAACGCAAATCAGACAGCAACCGATTTGCTTTGAGTAGCATCACTTGGAATTAGTATATATAGTTATCACTCAGTTGGGTTAAAATAGAGCAAAGTATGGAAAAAATGGTTGAAATGAAAAGCAAACCATTTACAAAATTAAAGAATTATCACAAAACTTGAGTCTTGCATCGTTCCTGAACGATTTGTTCAAAATAATTTCTTTTTTTAAATGAAAGTACTGAACATAATCACTTCATGAAGATAATGTATTTGTTTTTCTGTGAGCACTGCTGCGCCTGAGTTGGCTGGCAGTGGAAATGGAGCTGCTGTAATGTTTTGTCAGTCATAAATTGAATTGTCAGTGAATGACCAATGAACAGCCACCATGTGGGTGGGGAAGGGATTTCAGTGGACTGTAAAACACACGTAAGTCAACCAGTTAAAGGCGTGACATACTAAACAGTTATCGTACTGCCATGCGTGATTTTAATTGGTCATTGTCATCCTTGTGAGGATAGCTTTCACTGGCAACCATTTCTTCAAGCTCATAGTAAATGTTGAGTCAGCCGAACGCATGAAAAGAAGCATACACACATGGTGTATAATGGACAATGTCTCTATTATCGTAACAGACGACACGAAAGGTTATGAAAGGACACGAGCAAAATTAATCAATTGGGTTAGGCAAGCAGAAGCTGCAGCAACAGGCCGTTGGGGGGAATTCGAAAAACCACAGTATGTACATACTGTATCCATATTATTATTCTCTCTCAGTGTTGTTTAATATTCTGATTATTGTAATGCTGATGTGCAATTCAGGCAGGCATGCAGGTGCCTATCACAGCTATTTTCTGGTTGCCAGCAAATCACAGGACACATATAAACCAACCATTCATACTCATTGCTGAGGGGAAATGTAGTCTTCAATTGATCTCTACCATGCATGTTTTTAGGATGTGAGAGGAAACCAACGCAGGCACAGGGAGAACATGCAAACTCCACAAAGGCGTAACCAGGATTTGAGTAGTTAACCAGTACTTCACCATGTTAACCAGTACTTCACCATGAGGCCCAATAAAATACATAATTATAAAAATCGATTGGTAGGACAATTATTTCTGAATGCACAACTGGTTAACACATCTGCCTCACAGTTCAGGTTTAAATCCAGTACCAGCACTCTGGCACCTATATCCCAGCTGACTCTGCATGAGAGGCTGAACTAGTCGTCACTGATGGTGTAGAGGCACATTTGCCTGGATTTGGTGCAGGCCAAGTGGGTTAAGTTCCCATTCTGTGGCGGTGCAAAAGTGGTGTAACCAGTCCAGGTGTGATTCACAGTGGCATCATTTGAAAAAGTCATACCTTCTTTTCTCAGATGAGCTCAGCTGGTCTAAAGTGGAACTGCAGTGTTCTTTCTCTCACTCTCCTTCCGTGCCGTGCATGATTTCAAACCATGGTGTCTTAGTGCATTACCAATAGTCACCTTGGAAACGGTGGTCCTAGCTCTTTTCAGGTCATTGGCCAACTCCCATCGTGTAGTCCTGGGCAGATTCCTCACCTTTCTAAGGATCATTAAGACCCCACGATGTGATATCTGGCATGGGGCTCCACTCTGATTGAGCTTGACCGTCATGTTTAGCTTCTTCCATTTTCTAATGATAGCGCCAACAGTGGACCTTTTTTCACCAAGCTGCTTCGCAATTTCTCCATAGCACGTTCCAGCCATGTGGGGTTGTACAATTTTGTCTCTGGTGTCTTTGGTCTTGGCATGTTACAAGTTTGAGTCTTACTGATTGTATGAGGTGGACGGGTGTCTTTATGCAGCTAACAACCTCACACAGGTGCATCTGATTCAGGACAATACATGGATTGGAGGTGGACTTTTAAAGGCGGACTAACAGGTCTTTGAGGGGCAGAATTCTAGCTGATAGACAGGTGTTCAAAATTAATTTTTGCAGCTGTCTCACAAATTAATCGTGAAAAAATCCTACATTGTGATTTCTGGACGTTTCTTTTTAGATTATGCCTCTCACAGTGGACATTCACCTAGGATGAAAATTTCAGACCCCTCCATGATTTTCAAGTGGGAGAACCTGCAATATAGCAGGGTGTTGAAATACTTATTTTCTTCACTGTAGATATCATTATGCCCTGCACAGAGTCAAGACACTCTGCACTGATGGGAAGGAGCCCCAGAGTACAATTGAGCTTCCTTTATATTTCACATTAGATAGTGTTCTTTTCTTTGTATGCTTGTTCATGACTTAAATCACGAGCTGATATGAGTTGCAATAGATGTCCAGTTTCAGAGGTTGGCGAAAAGGCATTTGTGGAATTTCAAGTTTTCAGTTTCAAAGTATTTCAGTGATCATTGTGAGTTTTCTTTAACAGAAGGGTACCAACATAATTTTACTCGACATATGTAACTAGTATTCATTGTGACGAAAAAAATGTTTACTCACTATTTTAGATCGTTTGAAAGACCCAACCAAGCTTGACAGTTTTTTGCTTTGCATTATTGATCCTCAAAGTCAATTTTCAGTCAAAGCATGATTAAGATCCATCCATCCACCCGTCCATCCATCTTCTCCTGCTTATCCAAGATCTAGCAGGGAGGCCCAGACTTCCTTCTACCCAGCCAATTCATCCAGCTCTTCTGAGGGATCCCGAGGCATTGTCAGGCAAGCATATAGAGTCTCTTTAGCGTGTCCTGAGCCAGTCTTTCTCAATGGCCTCACTGAACTCTTCCCATGTTCGAGTTTTGGATTCAATGAACACCTGCATTCCGCTTGTGCAACCGGTACCCATTAGCTGCCTCAGGAGTCCCACAGGTTAAAGAAAAAAAAAAAAAAATGCCAACAGGAATCTTTCAACTTGACGGCATCCATCACCCATTGGTGTCCACTAACGTGTCCAGGGATTGCCACCATGATAAGCGTCGACCAATTTACAGCCACAGCTCCAGTGTGTCACCTCAGTAATAGCTGCATTGAATATCATCCACTTGCACATGATGTCCCCGACCCCCCCAGAACATGAGCAAAGTTCTTTCGTAGGTGGGAATTGAAACTTCTTCTAAAAGGGGATTCTGGCACCTGTTCCTAGCCGACCCTCACAATATGTCTGGGCCTGCCACATTGTAACAGCATCTGCCCCCACCAACAGAGCCAACTCACCACCAGATGGTGATCAATTGTAACTCCAGCCCTCTCCACCCGAGTGTCTAAGACATGTTGCCTCAAGTCCAACACCACAAAGTCAATCATCAAACTGCGACCTAGGGTGTCTTGATGCCAAGTGCACAAGTGGACACCCTTATGCTTCTTGAATATGGTGTACATTATGGATAATCCGCAGTGAGCACAAAAGTCAAATAACAAGGGGGGCATTCTTCCCAATCATACCCTACCAGCTCTCACTGTCATTGCCCACGTGAGCAACTCAAGTCCCCCAGCAGAATAATGGAGTCCACAGTGGGAGCACTCTCTATCACCGCCTGTAAGGACTCCAAAACAGGTGGGTACTCTGAACTGCTGTTTGGTGCATAGGCACAAAATACAGTCAGGACCCGTCCCTCCACCCAAAGGCAGAGAGAGGCTACCATCTTGTCCACTGGGGTTAACCACAACATACAGGCGCCAAGCCTGGGGGCAATAAGTATACCCGATACCTGCTTGGCGTCTCTCACCATGGGTAACTTCAGAGTGGAATAGAGTCCCAACCCTCTGAAGAGGCTTGGTACCAGAGTCCATGCATTGTGTGTGGAGACGAGAACCACTATTTCTCGTCGGAAGTTCTCGACCTCACACGCCAGCTCTGGCTCCTTCCCTCCCAGAGAGCTGATGTTCCATGTCCCTAGAGCCACCTTCTTTAGCCGGGGATCAGATCGCCAAAATCCCTGTAGCCCCACCTCCAGGCCTGGTGTGAGAGCGGGGCCCAGTGACCCGTGTTCCGGCAAGGGTAACTACAATCCATTTATTTTAGTCATCTTATGGGTCTTTTTGTCGTGCTTTGTCTGGTGCCTCATCTAGGGCCTGTTTGTCATGGGTGACCCTAGTGGGGGCATGAAGCCCGTGACAACTTCACTTCTAAGGTCAATTCGGGACACAAACCCCTCCACCACTATAAGGTGACGGCTTCCAGGAGGGGCATGATAAAGATGTTCTGCCTTTTTAGTGGGGTTAATAGAAAGAAAGCTTGTTTGGACTTCATTAAGTCTATAACAATCAAGTAATTTACAGTAACTTTGTTGCTATTAAGTTGTATACAGATAATACTGTACACTTTATAGATTCAAACTATTTTTTTTTTGTTATTGCTAACTGAATCTGTAAGCTACTTCAAACTCTAACTCAAATTGTTAATTGTAATGTGTCCGGTTCAGGTTTTAAAACATTTAATAAGTAAAGATCAACAAAGTCAAAAGTGCACATCGTGAGACATCACCTGTTGAATTCCTGCACAATCTATAATGTCAGCATCCTGGCTCAAACAATCCAGAATGCTACCAGACGTTGAAACTACACTGAGGTAGCTGAGTCCCAGAAGAGCAAAAGTCCATAATGTTACATAAAATCATGCTTCAGACAAAGTCAACCTTCTTGTCAATAAATGTTTTTATATTCATGTTAATTTTAGTTTGGAGTTAGCACTGTCTCTTTGGCCTTTACTCAGACGTATGTGTCACGCAGGAAACTCTGCACATCAGGACACTCACTGATTCCTGATTGTTCTTTGATTCCTCTGTGGATGGCAACCTAAAGTTAATGATGCTTTTGGCGTTGACAGTCTGTAATTCAAACTACTGTAATGTATCACATTACAGATAAGTTTAGACAATGTTCTATTTACATCACTGCATTTATGAAGGCGACCACTTACAATTGTATACAAAGAAGATTTTGATCAATTTTTGCCAGACTCAAATTTAGATAGGTGTACTTAGTCTGATGTCTGCTTTATGTTATAACAGATAATGATCAAAGCAGACATGGGCCTACGTTCAAGTCAAATTTTGTGTTCCCTCTTGCCAAGTGACACTTTGATATCGGCACAGTCAGGAGACGATTGTTCAGTTAGTTCAAAAAAAAGAAAAACTGCCCCGCTCTTTAAAACATTTTAAACATTATGTGTAATAACTGTATAATAATAATAACAATAATGCAGATTTTGTTATTCATTCTACACTCAAAAATGCAGTAATTCTTCCTTTGCTTTTGTATGGAGCAGACACTAATTGCCAACTGACAAAAATATGCTAAAGCAATAAGTAGCCCTATAAACCCTGTTTTTACTTATGTGTGGAGTTTAAATCATCAAGGTAGTATAGAGTACATTTCCCATCTATGCGCTTGGGTTTTTACAAGCCATAATTTTCCTCTACAGTGATTTTAATGAGTCATGTTTGTGGTGTCATGGAGAGAGAATTTTTCACATGAAGGATTTAAAGGTTATGTCATTCGCGTGCAACTGGATAAACCTCAGCACTCAATTCTATTTCTAAGAAACATGATGACTTCAATTGACAATATTTGTTTAGTCTTCAGTAAAAAAAAAAAAAAAAAAAGTACACTAATGAGAAAAATCTAACAATTCAACTGTTTCAAAATCCCGCAAAAAAATGCATGCATGATTGTGGCAAAATGTATGTTATTACTGCGTGTTTCCTTTGTTATTTGAAATTTTCTCGTCATTGCAGTCTGCTTACATTGGACTGAAGCCAGCTAATTGTAGGTCGGTGATATTAAGCCTGCTGTGTAGCAAATGGCCTGCCACTGAGTAGCAGGCAGCCCAACGTGTTCCCCAACTCTGGCACATAGTTAGCTGAGATTGCATTCAAAACATCACATCTTCCCCTTAAAACGCAAATCAGACAGCAACCGATTTGCTTTGAGTAGCATCACTTGGAATTAGTATATATAGTTATCACTCAGTTGGGTTAAAATAGAGCAAAGTATGGAAAAAATGGTTGAAATGAAAAGCAAACCATTTACAAAATTAAAGAATTATCACAAAACTTGAGTCTTGCATCGTTCCTGAACGATTTGTTCAAAATAATTTTTTTTTTAAATGAAAGTACTGAACATAATCACTTCATGAAGATAATGTATTTGTTTTTCTGTGAGCACTGCTGCGCCTGAGTTGGCTGGCAGTGGAAATGGAGCTGCTGTAATGTTTTGTCAGTCATAAATTGAATTGTCAGTGAATGACCAATGAACAGCCACCATGTGGGTGGGGAAGGGATTTCAGTGGACTGTAAAACACACGTAAGTCAACCAGTTAAAGGCGTGACATACTAAACAGTTATCGTACTGCCATGCGTGATTTTAATTGGTCATCCTTGTGAGGATAGCTTTCACTGGCAACCATTTCTTCAAGCTCATAGTAAATGTTGAGTCAGCCGAACGCATGAAAAGAAGCATACACACATGGTGTATAATGGACAATGTCTCTATTATCGTAACAGACGACACGAAAGGTTATGAAAGGACACGAGCAAAATTAATCAATTGGGTTAGGCAAGCAGAAGCTGCAGCAACAGGCCGTTGGGGGGAATTCGAAAAACCACAGTATGTACATACTGTATCCATATTATTATTCTCTCTCAGTGTTGTTTAATATTCTGATTATTGTAATGCTGATGTGCAATTCAGGCAGGCATGCAGGTGCCTATCACAGCTATTTTCTGGTTGCCAGCAAATCACAGGACACATATAAACCAACCATTCATACTCATTGCTGAGGGGAATGTAGTCTTCAATTGATCTCTACCATGCATGTTTTTAGGATGTGAGAGGAAACCAACGCAGGCACAGGAGAACATGCAAACTCCACAAAGGCGTAACCAGGATTTGAGTAGTTAACCAGTACTTCACCATGTTAACCAGTACTTCACCATGAGGCCCAATAAAATACATAATTATAAAAATCGATTGGTAGGACAATTATTTCTGAATGCACAACTGGTTAACACATCTGCCTCACAGTTCAGGTTTAAATCCAGTACCAGCACTCTGGCACCTATATCCCAGCTGACTCTGCATGAGAGGCTGAACTAGTCGTCACTGATGGTGTAGAGGCACATTTGCCTGGATTTGGTGCAGGCCAAGTGGGTTCAGTTCCCATTCTGTGGCGGTGCAAAAGTGGTGTAACCAGTCCAGGTGTGATTCACAGTGGCATCATTTGAAAAAGTCATACCTTCTTTTCTCAGATGAGCTCAGCTGGTCTAAAGTGGAACTGCAGTGTTCTTTCTCTCACTCTCCAGCAAGTAACCAATGAGCGGCCAATGAGGATGCAGAGGGGAGCGACTGAGCAGAACGTTCTGCCATGTGATTCGCCAAAGGAACGAGATGGCAGAACCGCCGTGTTCTGTCACTACTACTGTACTAGTGTAATGAATGTACTGAGTGAAAGGATGTGTACTGCTCATTTAACTTCCTCCACGGGCCAGTTGGGGTTCACCAAGCAGTAAATTATTATCAATGTTATCTCCTCTTAGGGACAAGTGTCCCCTCCTTGAGTTGTCACCTTATCTTGGTGAAGGGGTTTGTAAGGCCCAATGATCCTAGGAGCAAAATTGTCTGGAGCTTCATGCCCCTGGTAGGGTCACCCACAGCAAAAAAAAAAAAGTCCTAGGGTTAGGGTTAGGGTTAGGGTTACAAAGCGTGGGTCCATAAACCCTTATGATGAGTACAAAGAATGGGTCTAGGTTTCCTTTGCCCAGACGGGAGTCAATGGCGGATAACCTCCGGACACAGACATGGATATTTTGGACTCGAAGGCGAACACCTGGTAGCAACCTCTACACCGATCAGGCTCAGCCAGGCACAGCCCGAAAGGGTAACGTGTGTCCCCTTTCCCATGGGCTCACCTCTTGTGGAAGGGGCCATAGGGGTTGGTTGCAGTGTGAGATGGGGGGTGGACGAAGGCACGCGTGATATTGACGAGCCAATCCCTGGCTACAGAAGCTGGCTGTAGGAATGTGGAATGTCACCACTCTGGAAGGGAAGGAGCCTGAGTGTGAGGTCGAGAGGTTCTGACAACATTTAGTCGGCGTCGCCTCCACACATGGCTTTGGCTTTGGTACCAGTCCTCTTGATAGGGGTTGGACTTTCTTGCAACCTGGAGTTGCCCACGGTGAGAGGCGCCGAGCAGGTGTGGGTTTCCCAAACCTCCCCCAGCTCAAAAACTACATTGGGGTTCACCCCGTTGCACAAGAGGGCAGCCTTCCTCCACCTTCGAGTGGGGAAAGAGTCCTGACTGTAATTTGTGCCGGTGCACCAAACAGCCGTTCACAGTACACACCCTTTTTGGATTCCTTATAGAGAGTGCTCTGGATTTTGTGGGTCAGTCCTGGTTGAGACACATCTGCAACAACGCATGGACATCAGGGACAGCGTGTCTGGGTTGGCAGGCTGGGTGGTGGTCCCCCTTTTGAAGATTGGACAGAATTTCTAGGTGCTGCTGAGGTGAAGAGGAGGTTCGGTCCAATCTTTGCTTTTTGCAGATTATGTGGTTCTGTTGGCTTCATCAAGTCATGATCATCAGTGTGAGTTGTAATGGCTATTTGTTTGATAGCTGGTATAGGTTCCGGCAAACCCGCAACCCTTGTGAGGTTAAGCGGCAAAGAAGATGGGTGGATGGATACTTTACCTGAAAAATGCTGGTGGCGAACTAGTGGTTCCTGTGCTACATTGAGGACACCTGTACACAATGTGCTGTCGGCATGCGAGAAGACTAGTGAGGGGTGGCCAGCCACGCCAAGGGAAAACTAACCTTGCTGAGTGGGAAGAACACACTTTTTACCTGGTGCTTATCAAATGGCAACCAACGTGCCTAGGACTGGCATTGGTGCTGAGAGGAGTGTTAATTAGTGATGCTTCCCATAACCGTTGAATACCTGAATGTATTGTGCAACCATGGTTATATAACTTGTTTTTCACTATCTTCTTCGCATGCATACACTCACTTGTTTTTCGCATCACTCACTTGTTTTTCACATCACTTGTTTTTCTGGTCAAGACGTCTGGACCGTTTCACTATTTTGTTCGCATGCATACCAAAGACGACCATTGTTGTGGGATGTCTTGACAGTTATGGCTGCGTAAGATGTTTTTCAGAGCCTGAAGGACACACTTAGGTGTCAATAGTAAATCAGGAAACAATTGTTGCGGCGCCAGGTGGGACGGGTAGGCCACCCGCCCTTTCTCTCGCACGCAACTGAAAAGTATAATAGAGAGATGCAGAGTACAAACAGGTAGAGTCTGCTGCGGGTTTCGTATGGACGCCCAGCTGGTTGACAAGCGGACCTCTACCTGGGTGATCGGCTCTCCACCTTCTCGGCATAGGTAAGGGGCTCATATGATTGATTTCACGCAATGTCAACTGTATTTTGAGAACTTGCATTTGGTCGAAATAAATATGCCAGTTATTGAGGCTAAATAGCATTTGGGAACGTTGGTCTTTTGTTGAGTGTCGTCTTTGTCTCCTGAGCGCCGACCAGCACCGATCCTTTCAATAAAACAGGTGCGATGTTCATTTGCTGTCTGGTGAGTGACTTGAGTACAGACAAGTGTGTGATCCATGCTACACTCATTTGTGTTGATAAAATTTCTTTTCCATCCACCTTGAACTGGTTTTGACTTCTGTCATGCCCCCATGATCCCAACTGTCCTCTTTTGCACACTTGCTGCTTTACATGACCTCTCCTGAACACGAGGGGGCTCCCTCTGCTTGGATTGAAGGCCTCAAGTGTTCACATCAGAAAGGTGTCAGATGTTAACTGTGTTGGCGGTAGATGGACAGAAAGTAAGTCGGCCTAGGAGAACTGATCCCTGAGCTGATAGAAAGTCAGAAATAATGAATTCTGGTTTATTTTGTCAGTCAGACTGGGAGTGAATTCACTGTTATCTAATCAGTTTCCTGCGTGACCCTGAACTTAGTCTGCAGGTGTCACCTATAGCAGTGGTTCTTTCCTCCCAGATGTCATGCTCCTGGCTTCCTGCCCAGGCTGGCGTGGCCAGCCAATCAGTCAGAGCACACCTGCACCGTGTTACAGTTGATGACGCCCAGTATAGATAGGACGTGAGGGACGACTTGTCCTCCGCTTGATCGGAGTCCTTGATGCCTCGTTCCCGCAATCCTGTTTGCCTGACTTCTGCTCTCCATGCACCGACCCACGCCTGTCCACTGACCACCCTCGTAAGCCTGCCGTACTATTACTTCTGATTGTTTGGACTGTCTGCCTGATCCCAGACCTTGGACCGAATAAAGGTTTCCTCTGTACTGTCTGCTTGTCTCTGGAGTCGTGCATTTGGGTGCACCCTCGAGCCCCGTTTCGTGACAGAACGATCTAGCCATAACATGGACCCAGCCGACTCTGAAGCCATCCGCCGTGTGCTGCAAGTGCAGGGCAAACGCCTGGGCGAGCAAGAGGCTGCTCTCCAGGGTACTAATGAACGGATCCATGAGCTCTGCGCCCAGCTGGAACTGTGGCTAGCTTCTCAAGCTAGCGCGACTGCAACTGAGCCTCCCCATGCCGGCATAACTCCGCTCTCCCGACCAGGGCGGTTCTCAGGCGACTCCGGCAACGTCAAGCCCTTCCTGGCGCAGTGCGATCTCCACTTTGAACTTCAAGCGTCCGCTTTTCCCACGGACCGCTCCCGGATCGCCTTCGTCATTTCCCACATGACGGGGAGGGCGGAGGCGTGGGCCACTGCTGAGTGGAGTCGTAACTCTGAGATCTGCCGCTCATGGGCGAGGTTCGTCTGTGCGCTCACCCAGGTTTTCCAGTACGCAGCTCCGGAATGCCAGGCGGCGTCCTCGCTCATGACAATTCGTCAGGGACGTCGCCGCGTGTTCGACTACACCATTGAGTTCCGGGTCCGGGCTGCCGAGAGCCGTTGGAACAAGGAGGCCCTCCATGACGTGTTTTACCAGGGACTGTCCCCACAAATCCGTGGCCACCTCGTTGCCATGGATCTTCCGCCTTCGCTAAACTCCCTCATCGCATTTGCCCTCAAGGTGGACCAGCGCCTGACTGTGCAGAGGCAGATGGACGGCCAGATGGAGAGGCTCAGCCCGGTCACTTCTCGGCCACCCGCGTTGTCTGCTACATCGGAACCCATGCAAGTGGAGGGGCTTGGCAGCCCAGCGGAGGAGCGTTTACGTCGGCGACGAGAAGGGCGCTGTTTCTCCTGTGGGCGTTTGGGACACGTAATCGCCCGCTGTCTGGCTCTGCCGAAGCGCCCCGACCTTGGGATCTCGACGCCGGTGTGTGTGCGGTATACTGGCGCTAAGTCGGAGCGGTCGCTGTTGCACCTCACAGTCGGGACAGACGCTCATTCATGCGTAGTAACCGTGTTCATTGACTCTGGTTCAGATGCGAACCTCATACATCCGCGGATAGTCAAAGCGTTGTGGGCGGAAACCTTTCCCACACAGCGTCCTTGTGTTGCTTACGCCGCCAACGGCAAGTTCCTCTGCCGCGTAACACACCGCATGCAAACTATACATATGGACTTTCCGGACGGGCACACAGAGCGTATTAGTTTCCACGTTTTCAATTCTAGTAACAGTGACATAATCCTGGGGAGCCCGTGGCTCAAGAGACACAACGCACAGATTGATTGGGTCACGGGTCGGATTAGGGCATGGAGTGAGGACTGTCGCAAGCAGTGTGCCGTCGCCGGGGAGGATGGAGGGATCCAAGTTGCCGAGCTTAGCACCGCCGCCGAATTAGTCAGTACCCTCTTCCTACCATGATTTGAGGGAGCTTTTTTCGAAGTCTAAAGCAGGAGCTCTGCCGCCGCATCGACCGTATCACTGTGCCATCGAACTCCTCCCGGGTACCTCACCCCCCAGAGAGAAACTGTTCTCTTTGACAGGACCGGAGCACCAGGCAGTGAGGGAGTACATCGAGAAGTCCCTGGCAACCGGACTTATTCGACCGTCATCCTCACCAGCCGGCGCGGGGTTTTTTTTCATTAAGAAGAAGGATTCCACCTTGCGACCCTGCATCGACTACAGAGGATTGAATGACATCACGGTCAAGAACAGGTATCCCTTGCCCTTGATAGCTACAGCCTTTGAACTCCTCCAAGGAGCCCGGATCTTCACCAAATTGGACTTGCGCAGCGCGTATCATCTGGTGCGGATCCGGGAGGGCGATGAATGGAAGACGGCTTTCAACACTCCCACGGGGCATTACGAGTATCTCGGGATGCCCTTCGGACTGACCAACGCCCCGACTGTCTTTCAAAACTTCATTAACGACGTGCTTCGGGAGTTTTTGCATAAATCCGTCTTTGTATACCTGGATGACATTCTCATCTTTCCGGCAGATCTAATCTCTCACATTCGACAGGTCAGAGAAGTGCTCCAGCGTCTGCTGCAGCACCAATTGTACGTTAATATGGACAAGTGTGAGTTCCATCGAGCATCCGTGTCCTTCCTGGACTTCGTCCTGGCTGAGGGAGAGATACGTATGGACCCCGGGAAGGTCGACGCGGTGCGGCGTTGGCCTACCCCCGCCAACAGGAAGGACGTACAGAGGTTTTTGAAATTTGCTAATTTTTATAGGAAGTTCATAAGGAACTTCAGTTCCGTGGCCGCTTCTCTGCATGCGCTCACCTCTCCACACACCTTCTCGTGGTCCGGGACCTGCCAGGAGGCCTTCAGCAGACTAAAGGCAAGTTTCACTGCTGCGCCCGTTCTAATTGTTCCGGACCCAGATAACCAGTTTATGGTGGAGGTGGATGCATCTAATTCAGGAATCGGAGCAGTCTTGTCTCAGAGAAGTCCCAGAGACGGTCGGATCCACCCGTGCGCGTTCCTGTCTCGGAAGCTGACCCCGACAGAGAGCAACTACGACGTGGGAGATCGGGAACTGCTGGCAGTCAAGAGCGCATTGGAGGAGTGGCGGCACTGGCTAGAGGGCTCGCAAGTACCGTTCGTTGTCTTCACGGACCACAAGAACTTAGAGTACCTGAAGACCGCGAAGCGGCTGAACGCCCGACAGGCCAGGTGGGCCCTATTCGTCACCCGCTTCCACTTTACTCTGTCCTTCCGCCCAGGCTCCAAGAATGGCAACCCGGATGCACTATCGCGGATCCACGAGGGGGAGCGCACGGAATCGGAGGCCGCTCCTATTCTGCCAGAGGCATGCTTCGTGTCCGGCTTCACCTGGGCAGTAGAGTCACGGGTGAAGGAGGCCCTGGGAGAGACACCAGCGCCCGCAGATTGTCCGTCGGGCCGCCTTTTCGTCATCCCATCTCTGCGGGGAGACGTCGTCGCCTGGGCCCATACCAACAAGACGGTCTGTCACCCGGGTATGGCAAAGACCCGTTCAGTGGTTGAACAAAGGTTCTGGTGGCCCAACCTCAGCAAGGACGTAAGGGAGTTCGTCAACGCCTGCCCGGTGTGTAAGGCCAATAAGACTTCCCGCCTACGGCCCGTTGGTGAGTTGCAACCCCTGTCCATCCCCTTTCGTCCGTGGTCACACATCGCGATGGACTTCGTTACCGGCCTGCCGCCTTCACAAGGGAACACAGTGGTGCTGTCCATAGTGGACCGTTTCTCCAAGATGGTCCACTTCGTGCCGCTTCCGAAGATCCCGTCGGCCAAGCAGACAGCCCAGTTGGTATTAGACGAGGTCGTCCGTTACCACGGCCTACCCCAGGACATCGTTTCGGACAGGGGTCCGCAATTCAGCGCCCGTTTCTGGAAGGAGTTCTGCAACCTCATCGGCGCTTCAGCTAGTCTGACATCGGGTCATCACCCGGAGTCCAATGGCCAGACTGAGAGGATAAATCAGGAGTTGGAGACCGGTATTCGATGCCTGGCCTCCAGGGACCAGAGCACGTGGAGCCAGCACATCAAGTGGGTGGAGTATGCCCACAATTCTCTACCCTCCGCCTCAACAGGTATGGCTCAACTCCATGTCGTGCATGGTTATTCTCCGTCCCTGTTTCCTCCACTGGCCACAGACTCTGTGGTCCCGTCGGCCCTGGCCGTGGTGCGACGCTGCAAACGGACCTGGGAAGCAGCGCGGAGGACACTGCTGCGCATGAGCAGCGCCTACAAGGCCGCAGCGGACCGCAAGAGGAGGGCCGCGCCAGAGCTCAGAGTGAGACAGCGAATGTGGCTCTCCACCAATGATCTCCCGCTGCGGACGGAATCCCGCAAACTGGCTCCCAGGTTCGTTGGCCCGTTTCCGATTTACAAGATCATTAACCCGGTGGCCGTCTCGCTGAAACTGCCCAGGTCGATGAGGGTGCACCCTACGTTCCACGTCAGCAGACTTCGCCCGAATCGCACTTCGTCGCTGGCTCCTCCGCTCAAGCCAACGCATGGTCGACGGTGGGCCGGTGTATACTGTGCACCGGCTGCTGTCTTCTCGCCACAGAGGAAGGGGGGTCCAGTACCCGGTGGACTGGGAGGGATATGGCCCGGAGGAGCGCGCCTGGATCCCCTCCCGCTTCGTTGTGGACCGCTCCCTCATCAGGGACTTTCACGCGGCTCATCCTGATGCTCCTGGGCCGTCCAGAGCCGGCCGTTGAGGGGGGGGGGGGGTACTGTCATGCTCCTGGCTTCCTGCCCAGGCTGGCGTGGCCAGCCAATCAGTCAGAGCACACCTGCACCGTGTTACAGTTGATGACGCCCAGTATAGATAGGACGTGAGGGACGACTTGTCCTTCGCTTGATCGGCGTCCTTGATGCCTCGTTCCCGCAATCCTGTTTGCCTGACTTCTGCTCTCCATGCACCGACCCACGCCTGTCCACTGACCACCCTCGTAAGCCTGCCGTACTATTACTTCTGATTGTTTGGACTGTCTGCCTGATCCCAGACCTTGGACCGAGTAAAGGTTTGCACCTGGTGGCTGAGCCTGCACCCATGGGGCTCACATGGGTCTCCCTTCCCATGGGCTCATCATCTGTGAGAGGGGCCATAGGCCATAGAGCAAAGAGTATGTATGTGTGTGTGGGGGTGGAAATGTAAGGCAAACCATTTACAAAATTAAAGAAATATCACAAAACAAGAGTGTTGCATCATTCCTTAAAGATTAGTTTCAAGGAAGTTTTTTTTTTTTTTTTTTTGAATGAACATACTGAACATTGGGCACGGTGGGGCATCTGGTTAGATCATTGGCCTCACTGTTCTGAGGTTCAGGGTTCAATCCCAGCCTCGCCAGTGGGAATATGTATCTTTTCCCTGTGCCTGTGTGGGTTTTCTCTAGGCCCTCCGGTTTCCTCCCACAACCCCAAAACATGCATTCATTTGAGACTCTAAATCTCCCCTAGGTGTGATTGTGAGTGCGGCTGTTTGTCTCTGTGTGATCTGCCATTGGCTTGCAACCACTTCAGGGTGTACCCCATTTCCTGCCCATTGACAGCTGGGATAGGCTCCAACACTCCCCGCCACCCTCGTGAGGATAAGCGGCTCAGAAAATGGATGGATGCATGCATAATTCTCTTTAATTCTCTAACAATGTGTCATCAACTCCCTGTAGAAAAATAACATCTTAAACATCTTGAGTGCATGTCTGGGTTACTGTGACTCACTGCTCTCAGTGTGCCGCAAATGTCTCCTTTATGGTTCTTGTAAGAACACTCTCTGTTGTGGACAGGACATGGATTGAAGGATGGAATAGAAGGCATGAAAAAAAAATTGTCAAGATATATTTTAAGAGCAGTGTTGTGTCTCAACTGTTCTATAATTTAAACATGCACCCTCAAAGAGATCAATAAATAAGTGCATTTACTCGCTGCTAATATTTTATTCCACATTCCACCTTCCCTCGTGGCGAAAAGAAACCCTGAAAGCACAAGAAAATGGGGTTTGCTGGGATATCGAAATAATCTTTTTTCTGAAGATGCAGTATAGATAGATAGCCTATCCCAGCTATTGTCAGGCACCCTGAACTGGTTGCCAATCGCAGGGCACATAGAGACAGAGAGTTGCACTCACAATCACACCTAGGGGCAATTTAGAGCCTCCAATGAATGCATGTTTTTGGGACTTAGGAGGAAACTGGAGTGCCCAGAAAAAATCCACACAGTTGTAATGTTGTGATGTTGTACACTATAATAGGAATGGGGTGTGGAAGTGCACTCTTATTTTGAAAGGCAGCACAGGCTCTGGCTTTTATTCTTTTTTCTGTTCTTTCCAACGCTGTGACTGGTATAAGGAATTGTGTTTTAAAAATGTTCATGGTAACGGGGAAATTGAAGTGTTGGTGGAAGATCTGAGAAACATAGGAAGTAGGCTGCCCGTTTTATTCTGAAGTCACACTTATCAGGTGGCTAGACGAGATCACTTCCTCTTATGTTTCTGGCTTCTAAGTGTAAGATAGGCATTTTGGTTTCTTCCATATATTTTCATTGTTTTGTTGTAAAGGGTGAATATAAATTAGTTTAAAATGTCTGCAAAGCGGGTGTAGTTACAGAGGCGCAGTGTTGAATGTGGTCCATTAATTTTAAACAAACTAGCTAGCTGGAGAAGGGGAGACATTGTTAAGGTCTGTGTTGTGACCATATCTTTAATGTTGCAGAGCTTTGAGGGTCTTTGTGAAGAGAGCCATGTGGAAATTTGTGAATGTGTCTCCTTTATAATACAGGTATGTGAGTTTATGCATGTTTTTTTAATATATTCTTGTCATCTGTTGCAATGTAAATCATATGTTGTTTGTTTTTGTGATATTGTTCCTTCCTCTTGTATTTCTGGCTTCTAAGTGTAAGAACTTTGAGGGTCTTTGTGAAGAAAGCTCTGTGAACATCTATGAATGTGTTTCCTTTGTAGACTATTTTCGCCCACCTGACTAATCCGGGGCATGCGGCCATGTTGGAGGGGTTCACTCCACTGACACGCCGTTCACTCGATCGCTTTTCCATACAGACCTGAGTTACACAAATGTTTGTATGACTGTTAAAAGTGACGCATGATGGCTAAAAAGACTTTGGAAAGTTATTGGGGCTCATCATCAATTCAAGAAACCGTTATGACAAGAAGTGTGCTTTGATCGACAATATCGACCCATATGCCTTGGAGAAACACAAATGGAGCAAGAATTTCGAACTGTGGGCGTCGGTAACCTATCCAGACATTATCAACTATCTCTTCTTCTCGACACGCGCTTATAACATGAACCACCTAAAGAATGACAGAGGTCTGGAGGCCTACAACCAATTCATCAATGGCTGGGTTCGTGATGCGGTGGTATCCATTGTAAGCAACCTGTGTCTCCACACTGCTAAGGTTGGTGTATTGCACAATGCAATTTAAATATATAAGATGAGGCTACTTAATTTCTGAGCGAATGCTGTCAAAAGTATTAATTCGCGTGATTACCGTCAGCGTTGTTAAATGATGTTGATTATACCAAAGAAAAAGGTGAAGATTATTCTTGTTTTCATTTTTGCAAACATGTGCAATCACTTTGGAGGGATGAGAAAAGCAAGTGCAAACCCAATATGGGAAACAATGAAATAAAGATTAAGACAGATTCATTATAGAGTACTGGGGAAGGGGATTCAGTTCAGTTTTAGTTGCTTTCGTGGGCTGACAGAAAATACAGATTTTGAGACATGGATTGCATTCACACGAGTATTATGTAGGCCATTGGCCCCAAAAACTACTTCTCCTTCATAGAATTTAGCTATTGCTAAGTAGGTGTGAAATTCTAAAAGGTATCCAATACCTATCAACAACAAAATGCTCCGAGCAAACTCTGGCATAAGGGAATGACTTGGCTGCTAGATCGGCTCTGATCGGGTCTGTTCTGAGGACTGGTACCGTTTCTCCCTGTGCTTGCATGGGTTTTCTCTGGGCACTCCGGTTTCCTCTCACATCCCAAAAACATGCATTACTTGGAGGCTCTAAATTGCCCCTCGGTGTGATTGTGAGTGCGGCAGTTGTCTGTCTCCATGTGGCCTGCAAATGACTGGCAACCAGTTCAGGGTTTACCCTGCCTCCTGCCCGTTGACAGCTGGGATAGGCTTCAGCAGTCTCGTGAGGATAAGCAGCTCAGAAAAAAATGGATGGATGATTATCTATTACATTTATATTTACTAATTGTCCTTCCTCAGATTCTGAGGAGTTCAACTTCTGGTCACTTCTGTGCTGATTGACTTTGTGAACCATTACTGCCACCTAGTGGGATTAACGTTACCATGGAGGTAGTCATTTACTTGCTCAAATCCATCCATCCATTTTCTTTGGCGCTTATCCTCACGAGGGTCACGGGGAGTGCTGGAGCCTATCCCAGCTGTCAACGAGCAGGAGGCGGGGTACACCCTGAACAGGTTGCCAGCCAATCGCAGGGCACATAGAGACAAACACTCGCACTCACAATCACACTTCGGGGCAATTTAGAGTGTCCAATTAATGTTGCATGTTTTTGGGATGTGGGAGGAAACCGGAGTGCCTGGAGAAAACCCACGCAGGCACGGGGAGAACATGCAAACTCTACACAGGTGGGGCCGGGATTGAACCCGGTTCCTCAGAACTGTGAGGCCAACGCTTTACCAGCTGCACCGTGCCGCCATACTTGCTTAAATGAAATTTTAAAAAAGGGTAAATGAAAGGTAAAGGTTGCGTCTGCTGCTAAAATACACAACAACAAAAAACATTTTGGCACCAGTAGTATCTAAACTAGTGCAGAAAGATTCATGAAAACAAATCACAGTTTGAGCTCAAGGTGACTTGGAAGGTAAAATATTTGAAGATATCTATGTCATGAAATTACATAACAGCAGCACCAGTGTTATCTCTGAATAATCATTTACAACCTCTTACAGATTGAAACTCTCTTACTTTCAACACACTTCCACCAACAGACTGGCATGACTCACTTGACTGATCTTTTTGCCTCTATGTCATTGACGTAGAGCAAGAATTGTTCCTGAGCCTTCAGTGTGGTGAACTTTTTCAAAAT